>NC_134371.1:52205000-52505000 GCF_035582795.1 Mycteria americana | reverse complement strand
TTTTGGAACCTGATAGTAATTAAAACATTCATCAGCAATCTGGTGACAAGACACTTGAGCTTGATTTAATTATGGATTGCTTTGGTTTTGAACCAAGAACAACAATGACTATATGGAGGTTCACATTGCCTTTTCTGTTATGCTTCCTGAGTATTTTCTCATGCATGTGAGCGGTGGGAACAGAAAGAAAAAAAAAAAAGCTGACAGAAAAAGAACTGCCTTGAACAGGAAATAAATATTTTGCAATGTCTGAAAAACATGAAGAGAAAAAAATTACTTCAAAATTAGTAATTTCATGGACAGAACTAAAATACGCAAAGGTCCTGGAGACCAAACATTAAGGAAAAAGATTAAAATAAAGGGTGCTAGAGCAGTATATCAAAACCAGTCAGGTCTGCAGCATGCTTGACACTGAATGAAAAGATCGAATTCTCTAGTGCTGGAAATAACCAAAGAACAGGAGTCAATCACAGCCAAATTTTTTCCCCAGTGATCAGCTACAATAAATTCAACAAAGCACTGGGGAATTCCATCAAATGAAAATTGTGTGTTTGCTGTATTCACACACAATTTGGGGACCAAAACGTTGCCACCATAAAGGAAACACAAAGCATTTTTGCAAACAGTGCAATGAAATTGTCTGCTCAGAATCAGCAAAATTTTAAAATAAAACAAAAGCAAACAATGCTA
This sequence comes from Mycteria americana, assembly GCF_035582795.1. Taxonomy (NCBI): domain Eukaryota; kingdom Metazoa; phylum Chordata; class Aves; order Ciconiiformes; family Ciconiidae; genus Mycteria; species Mycteria americana. Next base: position 52,504,310 of record NC_134371.1, on the reverse strand, counting down.
TATTAAGGCAGGGAAAAAGATTAAAAATATATATCTATCTAATTTGAGGGCACCCTTCCCGTCCTTAATTCCTAGTTCTAGTTTAGTCATCAGAGCTCAAAAAGAGTGGAGCAAAAGCAAAAAAAAAAAAAAAAAAAAAAAAAAAAAGAGGTTGTCAGAGGCCTGGAAAGGCTCCCATATAAAGAAGAATTAAAGTTTTCAGAAATGTCTAAAGACCAGATTTGGGGAGAACGCAACTTTTCATTTCCAAAGTAACTTAGGCCTTGTCTACACTTCATATGCAAAGACGTCTGATCCATTTGTATAGAGACTCTCACCTCAAAAGAGTGTGGTGTGGAGACTTTCAAGTGAGCTAGACCCAGACCCAGAAGCAAATACTGCATGGCAGCACTGGCCCTGAGTTACTGTGTCCTTCTAGTTTACTGTTTAAACCCAGGCTAGCGCACCTGTACAACACCAGTGCTTCACAAGAACATTGCAGCCCAGGAAGCTCAGCATAATGTCCACTGCAGCATCTAGATGTTCCCACAGACACATAATAACTTATGTTCCATTGCTCTGTGATTAAATTTTGGCTCCTATGTGTTGAATGACAATGTTTACAAATGTGTGTGTTGAGATACAGACAGACTCCTAGAAAAAGTCTCCTGAAATGTTCAAACAAATTGGTCACAACTTTTAGTGATTTCTATGGATAAAAACCTCACAGGCAATGTTACAAACAAAATACAAGACCCTTTACGCCAACTGTTGGGCAATGGCAGTTCAGCTAGAGCTGACTAGAAATGTAGTATTGACAATAAGGGAAGGGGAAATGCTGGGAGAGTAAACACATTGATGCAAATGCATACAAATATAGGAGTTACTGAGAAAAAGGAAGGGGGCAAAGGTTCTATTTACAATAGAACAACAGGAGTGGTCATGTGGGTCAAGGGGTTAAATGCAGGTACCTTGCAGCATGCACATGCAAATCAATTCCAAAAGAGATTAGTTTAAATAAGAAGTGTAATCAGGAGGGGAGGAACCCTCTCATTCTACCATAAACTCTCCCTGTTTCACTGAAGCGTAAACACAGAATAAAGAAAGGGGGTTCAGTGAAAAGACCATTACTCATCAGCCCTATAGATAGTACAGTATGTATAACCCCTGAGATTCATACAGGCACCTGCCTCCAGATTGGCTGCGTAAGGGACAATTTATCATCACTGAACATGTAGGAGTGGGGGAGGACACAGTGGTCATTGCCTGCACTGGAATTTATGATGGAAAAGAAAGTTAATTAAGTTCTGTGGTCAGTGCTTAAGGGAAAAAATAGAAGAGCTCCCAAATGCAATTCCTTGCTGGAACAGATATTTTGGCAGAACTTGCTAATTACTACATTAAACTGTTAATTTGGCAAGAGAGAACTAATTTTCTTACGGTAAGTTTTCAGGGAAAAACGCATAGAAACAAAACAGTTTTGTCATCTGGCCTTTTGTTGTCAAAAAGGAAAGTACACCTGGCATACTCCTTAGTTACTAACATCATTATAGCACAACACACAACTGAGTGGCAGAGTGTGAGTCATAGCAGGGAGAGGAAAGTAAGAGGCTTCTGAAATCAGTGGGAAAACAAGTAGTTTAAGGAAAAATACAAGGCAACCCTATGTGCGACCACATTTGGCTAAATTAAGACAACTACAAATTGTAATGTACTAATTCAGTGCAAAACATCAAATGACTAACAGGGTCCTTATTGCTTTGCATGATATGACATGGAATTTCTGGTTTTGGCATACCCAATAAATTAGTTCTATGTTGAATTCTTATATATTCTTACAGATATATATATATATATATAACCAAAGGGATAAATAATCCTTACTAAGGGCAGAAATCCTCAGGGCATGACAGACATCAAGTACAATAATTTAGTCAACATCTGCTCCAGCCACATGACCTGGACTATCTATAAGATTCTCAGTTTAAGAGCCTTACATGCCTCCAGTTCTGAAGCCAACTCTAAGACACTTCATTAGACATGGGCATGAAACATAATGTGAACATCTGCATTCACACTCTCCAGATATAGCTACAGACCAGAACTTTTGCTTGTGATAGAATATGGGCCAACAGCAAGAAGCAGGATTGTTTCTGGTTATTTTCCATGGTATTTATCACCCCATTTTTCATCTGCACTTCCCTTGTGGAGCTACATTTCCCTTGAAAAAGAAGCTGATCATAATCCCAAACCTCCTACCATGATACCAATGCTAAGAATTGGTATTCAGCAGTGAATTAGTGCAAGGTGGGAAACAAAATTGGAAGGAAAATACAAGCAAAACTCTGCACACCAATCACTATAAGAAAAATTTGTAAACCACTTCTGACTAGCTATTACATTCAAACAGAATAACGCAGAGGTCAAAAAGATCTGAGAACAGAGAAGTCCTAGATATGCTAGGCTGTGAAACAGATACATGAAATTAAGAGAGAGTTCTGCAAATTTATAGCAGATAGGTGAAAATAGGATCCAAAACAGTGCAAAACATTCTTTGCTTCACAAATATGCCCTCAAATGAAAATTATGCACTCCCTGACCAGCCAGAATATCTTTAAAAGCTACAGCATGACAGCTTACTTAAGATAGCTAATTTAAGTAACACGAACTGTTATGCAGCTTCCCAAGACAAGCATCAGAAAAAAAAGAGCCATTGTTTTATAAAAGGAGAGCAAATGTAGTTTTTGCTTATATTTACTTGCTGTGTTCAGGCAAAAAATCTTCATTGGACAATCCTGATTGATAGCTTCTTTCAACTTCACCAAAACACAAATTCAACCAAATAATTTTTGCTAACAGATCATAACAGGTGGATGTGAGCAATGTAAAAATGCATCCCTTGAGCCTGGGGTTACAAAGGGAGGGGGGGAATAGATTTCTGTTTCATTTTAACCCATAAATAAATTTTAAATTTGAAAAAAATAACCCCCAAAGTACAAGATAACAAACTGAATTACAACTAAAGCAAACATTCAGTTATAGTGGGTTTAGTAAGGGAGGAATGATTTTTGTTTGTTTACTTTTTAAGCCTTTAATCCTTTTCAAATTAAGGCTTTTTCCATAAACAGCAAAATTCAGTGGGCAAGAACACTTGGTATCCTCAAGTATGCATTTTTTTACAGTGAAACGTTTCATTAAAAAAAAAAGTCACTTCTACTTACTAGGATTTCAGGATGTATGATAGCATTATTAGTATAAAACTTCACTAAATTACATCATTTAATGTGAATGATGAAATGCAAATTACATGGAAAAGCTATATGCACATTTAGTGACGGGATTTAGCCCTCTACTTCATTTTTCTTATCCAAAGTAGAAAAAACAGAATTTGTTTCTTAATTTTAATGCATGTCCATGCCTTAAACTATGTTTTTTACTTGACTTTCAACAACTACAGTATATGAAACCAAAATATATTCCTCTTTATACATATTTTATAATTTGTTTCAAGTCGCATCTTAAAAGGTATTTAACTTTTTCTCCTGGATCCTGATTTTAGTTAATGGCAGTAGAAAAGTCACTGTCCTTGATCTAGAATTGTTTAGTAAGAAGCAGTCAGGGCTAGAGGCACATGAAAACATGTCAATCAGATGTAATTGCTCTCTAAGAGAAACCCTATCAAACTGAAGAACAAGAACTAACACTAAACACATGGATTCACTGCAGCACCTAATCTACTAATGAGCTCAGCTTGTTATTTTCAGGCTCGCTATTCAAAAAGTTCAACATAAGAAACATGACAGTGAAGGACAACATTGCTTAAATAGTTTTAGATAATATATATTACAGGTGGAACCAGTAACATCACCTGTAGTTACGTTTGCCCTGTACTTCCCATGACACTTCCCTTGCCACTATGTCCAGCTTCAACTGCTTGGGCTGAAATTTTCTATACAAAGTGTCTTCCTCTGACTAATATTTTTATTTTTTCTTTCATTAGCTTGATGATTTTTGTTATTATTTTATCATCACAGGAGAATGAATGACATTAAGTAAAGAAGGAAAATAAAGGGATATGTGGTTTTATCATAACATCACAGCAGGTAGAGAAGACAACTTTTACCCTGGAAATGACTGGTCGCATTGTTGGTACTAGGTCTGCTCCTCCTCTCAGTGTAGAATCACCATGTCTGCTCTGCTTCCAGGCCCGGATGGATGATAAACCTGGCCCATCCAGTCCTGTGCACAAGAGCCCATGCAGGCAGGCACAGCTGAGTCGTAGATGTACACTGAGTCAATCCCTTTCCTTTCCACGTCACACGTATGCTAACCTGTTTTTCCCCACAATTCACAAATCTCAACATTTGTCTGCTGTCTACAAAAAAATCTTTCTTCATTAACAAAGCATATGCCTAGTTGTGTGTTGGCAACCTACTACTCTTAACAGTTACCATCCCTGACTGCAAAAGTTTATGCAGTTGATTTAAAGAAATGTTCCTGGTGCTGAAATCTGAGAGTATCAATTAGTATGCCAAAATTAACATGTATTGAGATCAATAGGAAGGGATCCATGCACAAAACCCGTTGATGCTAACATTCTAATATACACATCTGCTTCAGACTGCAAACGGAATGCCCAGTAGCGCTGGAGAGTATTAAGTATGCTCCTGGTGTACATGTTCTGGTTTATTTTCATTCAGAGACATGTAATTCCTATGATCCATAGCAAAAAAAGAAAAATGGCCTCATACTCAAGACAGATGAAGGACTGAGAACTTCATTCTGACTCCTGCTTTACCAAAGGATCTTAGAAGTTCCTTTGTGGAGCTTGGACGTAGATTCAGTGAGTAAATACGTGAATTTGGGAAGTAAATATTAAAAAAGGAGATGGATTATTTAATGTAAAGAGTAGTATCGGTAAGACATCAAACACACAGTTAGACTGGAAATTAGAAGAAGTCTGGGATTTTCAGGAGCCGGGTCTTCTTCACATCATAATGTTAAATCAATCAGATCAGAGGTTCAGAAATACATTTTTCCTCAGGTCATCTTGGCAAAAGCATGGGTTAAGAAGGAGTACTTCTCATGTGGCACAGTCCATTTTTTTTAGTAATTTGGCCACTTTAACCCATTTGAGTCACTAAGGTAGTGAAACTGCCTTTCACCTCTTCTGCTTTTTTCTTGGGAGTTAGTTTTTGTTTAAAAGGCCCTAAGTTCAATAGAAGGTGATGGGGAGCTTTTGTGACTTGCAGTAAATAGTCTTGGGTACCATGAGAATGTCCTGTTAACTTGTTCTGGATTTCCTCGCTATAACAATCTGTGACTGCACTAGCAGCCCATGTGGCTAAAAAGAGTGTGCCCTTTGTGTTCTAGATGTCCAATTTGTAATTTCCAGAAGCGCTAAAAACTTCTACACCTGACCAAAATCAAGAGGAACTCTACCAGAGAACATACACATTATCAAATACTCCGCTATGCATCCTGAAAAATCAGGTCCTGAGTATCTTAGACAAAATACCTGGGTAAGTCTATAACAATCATTCTGTGGCTCAGTCTTCCCTTTGTAAAATGGACATACAACTTCCCCCTTCCAAAGGTACCAAGAAAAGTAATGTATAAATATTTGAGAAGCATTTTGCAATGATAGCGGTGATCAGCCTAGATAAGTCTATGTGGAAGTGAAAATTTCTCTAATTAGAGCAGAATATGAGATAATATGAGTTAGGGCCACACATGAAACAACGAAGCTAAAATTCTGAACTCAGAGAACATAACCCATCTGTGCAGTGAATGAGGCAGTGGTCCTGTAGGAAAAAAACCAGCATGTGATCCAGTAATTAAAGACTGTTCATGAAACATAGCCACAAAGCAGGCAAATGCTTTTAAAGGAGCAACCTTAATGCTGGCATTTCCTGACTTGAAAGTTTCATTTTGCAACCTTAACATTTTCAAGATTTTTTTACGACACATAATTTAGGCCCACTTAGAATGAGTGCATGCATATATTACATTAATATTTTCTAAAAATTCTTTAGCATTTACTGGGAAAGACTGCTCTTTCTCCTTCCATCCAACAAATAAGGTTTTAACAATTACATAGCTATAAGGATTGCTTAAGGAATTATGCAGTTCAAGCTTCTTGGTTTAAATTTTATGGTGCAAAGAACAGGCTGTTTTATGTTTGCAGAAAACAAAGGAAATCAGGAGAAAAAATGAGAAGGCTTTTCCCCTTTCTTGACAACACACTTCTGTTATGACCTGAAGACTCTCCAATATCCATCCCTAATCCCCTGTCATCCTCCTGTAAATGATAAAAAGTGCTGCAATTTGCATCAGCTTGTGTGCTAGACATTTTTATATGAATGCTAACTCACTGAGAACAGTAGATGCTCAGTTTGTAATCCCAGGCGAATGTGTAAAGGAGAACTCAACTGAATACTGTTATAAGGGCATGGAGCATAAACTAGGGTGTCTCCTTGTAAAATCTAACCAGTATATGCAGTTGTTAAACGATCCAGCATAAATGGGCTTGTGTAGTGAATCTACACAGATGTACAGACTCCACTTTCTCGAAGGCTGGCCATGCCATGAAGCACAGACACACCCAGCACAGGAGAGCTTGTCTTCTCTCATGAGGCTCACACGAGGCTCATTTGCTAGATCTGAAAGGTGCATTTGTAATAGCAGTCACGTCACAAGCCTATGCAAAACTCTGTTTGCCTCTCCTCATTTTCTTCAGCAAACAAGCCCTCTGAACCTTTCCATGCCTTCTGAGGTCTGGAGGCCTCTAACACTTTTTCTCTTCTCAGCCTGTTCACAGGGAAACTCTATAGTTTCTCTATACCTGCTACACATCTATCAGCAGTTTGTTTTAAGAATCAGCAGTAAGGTGCAAATCTCCATTAGCTGAGGGAAAGCATGTCTAAGACCTAAACTAGCACTCATGAAAGTCAGTTGTCATGGGATTAGATTTCCATATGAACCTTCCCACAGCCCACAGGCTACTACAAAGCCATCAATCAAAATACTCGATCATTTCATCTGTGTCTGTATTATTTTGCAGGGCATGCAACAAGCAGAAAGCCAGAAGTCATTTAGATTTCTGACTGGTTTAGTATCATTCCTAAGGCAAATCATCATTCTTTAGGGTACCTGGTAATTTACAAAAGTTAGAAAATGAAATGTCCTTCCAGACAGGTTATGTCACACAGTGGACAACTGTGTGTTCTTGCACTTTCCTCTTATGAATATGCCTCTGGCTGGATTCATAGACAGAATACTGGAAATCATACTGGGTAATATTTTTAACTGCCCCTCAATACCTTTGGAAATGGGAATCTAGGGAACCGGTTCCATAATTTAAACCTAGACATCCACTTCAGTGATTAAGCTAAGCAATTGTCCTGAACAGGGCCAATCAGAACTCTTTAGAAAACGTTAATAAAATCAGTCTTTTGAGTGTAAGATAGAATAAACTGATAATAAAGCAAGGAAGTATATGGTTCAGCATTCAGACAGAGATTAGAGATTTCTTTGCTGTACCAGTGTTGTTCCATCCCATTTGAGTCCAGGACCAGTGTAAGAAAGCTCAGAGATTAGTATGACTCTGGTTTAATGCAGAGCTGTACAAAACACCCACTTATGCCGGAAGAGAAACATAGCAAGATAACTTGAAGGCTGATACAAGATAGGTTTTGTTTTTCAGGTACACAGAAAGCTGGGGGTGTAGAAATTAGCATTTATTTCATGTCTGACTTACTCCTAAGATTCAGACCTGTCAAGTCTCCTGTAGTATAATCTTTCATCTCCAACTTCATGAACCTGCATGCCAAGTACAGTTGGTCATCAGATCTAAGAGTCCCCAAGCCAGGTACATCTGGCATCTAGGGTCACAGGGTGGGAGAAATGCTGAAGCACTCTGTAGCCCTGGAAATCTTCTGCCCTCTACAGGCAACTTCATGGTAAAAGATGTCTCATTTTCCAGGCTTTCCTGAGTAGCAGCCTAATATCTACCAGACTTCAACAAAAACATCAGAGAGTCAACTTTCAGAATAGGAGAACATAATCATTTTTAGAGACCAGCAGATCTTTGAGACCCCACTGCAGAATTCATACACTCCTTTATCACCAATTTGCTCCTAAAGAAGCAAATCTATAGATTTGCTATTTCTATAGGGTCACAAAAAACCATACAAGCTTATTACATAGTTCTGACACATTTTAGATAATAACTTTATACAAGCAACAGATGTGATTTAATAGAAGTCAACTGCCTGCTTTTCCACACAGGAATCGGAGGGTTTGAAAACATCTTCATAGAAAGAGGAGGTGGGGGGAAGGCAACAAATCTTCTGTTGTCTGATTGTTGTAAAATATGCTATCATTGAAATACATTTAACTAGTCATCTTCTGTTTGGGGAAGTCACAGAGACTGAGTTCCAGTTCATTACTTTGAGGGCTATGGTGCTACTGCCAAGGCCTCAAAACCAGTAAGATGGCCTAACCCCCAGGTTAGAGAGGCTACACCAGCAGAAAGACAATTATACTGTAGGAAAAATGTTGTCCACTAATCAGCTAGTAATCAATTCCTAAGAAGAGAAGATAACCCTATCCCCACTCAAGCTCTTCAGTATTAATAGTGCCATCATGTAATTACTTTAGGCATGGGCAGGTGCATGAAAGGACAGACTCTATAGTACACTGCATCTAAGATTAATGAGTTCTGTCAATTTGCCCAGCAGACATCTGATTCTTCAGCTTTGTGTAGCCACTAGTTTTACACATGCCTCAGGGCTTTTTTGCTGGAAAAATCAACTACTGATTTAAATACATCCAAAAAGCTTACATCTTAAAAAAATCTCTAATTTTACAAGTAAGACTGAACCAAAAAGATTCCTAATATGAACATTAATACAGCATGTTTTCCTATTTCATTTACTCTTTAGTCAGAGTAATGAGTGAAACACAAGGTCTTACAAGCATATAATACCTCCTAGAAAAACTGACAGCACACAATCCTACAGTCACAACGTCCTGAATTTCACTCACACAATCAATTCCAATAAGTAAAAAAAAAAGACAGAAAAAGAAGTGTTTCAGTAAATAAGTCATTGCTCAGAAACCAAGACAAAGCAAATACAAAAGCACTTTGCTGCTAAGTTAGCAAACACGCTGAATGAGCACAGCTGCCAAAAGTAGAATCATTCTCTGTGACACGCTACAGCCTACAGAGTTAAGTCAGGGATACGTAGGCCTATGGGTCAAGAAAGAAATGGCTTAAAATAGAATTTCCATCTGGAAAGTGGTTTCTTTTTCCTTAATGTTACATCTACTGTAGTCAGCAGCAAAAGCCAGTTTTTAAAAAGAAAGAGTTCTCAAATGAAATATGACCAATATTTAGAAACATCTTCCCCATTTGGGAGGTGCATGAACAACTCCCATCCCCAGAAAAATATGACCTATTCAGGATTTTAAGAGACCTTCACTCTTACTAAAACCCTGCTTCAAGAAGGTGCTTAAACACTTGCTTAAATCTTTCAAAAATAATCTGAGATATTTAAAGTCATTTAGCTGCTTAAACATGCAGACAGCCCCTCAAAGATCCTCTTAGGCATCTCTCTGAAAGTTCAGGCTCTTAAATACCTTTGAAAATCTGGCTCAAAGTCCTTGGCTGTACATACATGCAGCCCTCATGAAACAGCACACTGATCTCCATTTGTATTTCCAAGTGTAATCCTTCAATAATAACAATAAAATTAAAAAAGGGGTTGGACTCAAAATCAAAAATTCATGTACTACAGCTAAGGAGGCTACCACTCATCAGCCAAATTTCATTAACATCATATGCAAGGTCCAATTCCCTCAGTTGCAAAATCTTAAACTATGAAAAGCCACAGGAAACGTGATGAAGGTAGGAAGCATTAACTTTTTTGCTCCCACTGACTAGGGCTGAATTTCATCCTAAAACACCGGTGCAGCTTCTGCAGTATCAAAGTATCAAACTCACTAGCCTGGAAACAATTATTTTTTTATTTTTCAAAGTATTTCTTCCAAAAATTTAAGCCCCCTAAATATGGGCCTAAGCCAAAAACACGAAAAAATTGTTCTCAAAGCTTTTCTGTGACAGGTACAAGAACTGACCTATTTATTTCTCTCCAAAGTCAATGTCATCCTGTTTGTTCCTTTTCTGTCACTTGTGTTTGATTATGGAAAACAGCTAACGGTATCTATTTCTTTACCTTCCATTTAATGTCACAATTGGCCACCCATGAAATCTTTCTCAAGACTACATTTATTGGATATTAGATTCTGCTAATTAATTCTCTGGATTAATTTCTTCTGAAGTAATGTTATCAATTGTTTCCAGTAAAGAAAAAACAGGCCAGCAGTAACTTGATTTTCACATAAATGGATTAAACCTACACAAATGCAGTGGCTGAAGATATCATTGATCCATGTTCATTGGCTGCTGCTGCTGCTGTTTCAATTGTTATTTGATATGGTAAAGGACAATAGAGTGGGAAATGGTTTTGATCTGAAGCAACTGTTTCTAAGAAGATACCAGCAACTCTCTCACAATACATAACTTACAAAATGTATTCTATGCATTGAAAAGCACTAATCCCTAAAATTATAACTATTTCTGAAACTCATAGTTTATGGTTTGATCCTGAAAGATGCTCAAGTTCAAGCCACTCAGTATGCAATAAAAATGTGTGGGAATTACCAGGGGGAGGAACTATTCTACAAATTGAAAAGAGGCAAAAAATATGAAGTGTCCTTGAAACTATGAACTGGATATCATCAGTTAATGATTTAACATAGAAAGGTAAAGACTACTGTACTAGTCAGCATTAAATATGTTAAGGAGAGACCTTCAAAGACATAATGAAAACCTAGGGATACCTCTCTTTCTGAAAGCTACTGGGAAATTGTCACCAAACTTCTTTTCTCCTACATCTGAAAGTATCCTCTTTTCAAATTCTTCTAATGATACTCTTGGAAATACTCTGGTTTGGCATGTTGATTCATTATGTACTGAGTGTTGTATGGTGGCATAAGACCCAGAAGTCCACTTCTGAACATTATTCTTTCCTGACTCTGTTCAGTTTTGACCACAAAACAAAGTTGGGTAGTTTAAGGGTTGCTTCAGTTCATGTCAGCTGACAAGAGGTTCAAAGGATATCAGAGAGGCTACTCCTTTCAACTCTTCCAATGTGGGAAATGGACTGGGCAGGCAGAAGAACTGACCTTCCTATTTAGATTCTGCTCTTGTGCTCTCTCTTTACCAGCATGACACATCACTGACAGAGTAGGTAGTTTTTAGCATGAAGGTGCAGGAAATTAAAGTTCAAGAAAAGAAGGAATGAAAAGTGAATGGAAAACAAATCTCCAAAGGTTACTGAAGATACTACTGAATCCAGACAAACAGGATTTCATCTCATTGAATTTTATGTTTGATAGCAGGGATTCCTAAATTTACTTCAGTCAGCTACTGTCATGAGCAGCACTAAATAAGGAGCAGATAAACTACTACCATTTTCTCTCTCATCTTACCCCAAACTTTCTGGTGCATAACCTCACCCTCTCCAACACAGGATGCCAGCACATGCCATTAGCCTACTGCACAGATTAAGGTCCCAGGCCCTACCCCCTACCTAACCTTTCCATACCAGTCTTGGCCACACAACTTCATTCCAGATATATATATATATATCATTTCTTGCCAGGTTACTGCAGGTGTTGTCAACCCACCAGAGCATGCATAGCAGACAGAAGCCTGTGGCCCAGCTGCTTACGTCAACAAGGTGTTGCACAGCTGTACGACTGGGAAGCAGTTCCCACATCACCTGTACTATGCACTCTACAATGTCGGAAAGGATTTCTACAGATTTGCCTTGGACAGTCAGAGAAAAGTTCTCATTTATTTTGCATGTCTCATTCCCACTGGCTTCTAGAGACAAATTGGATTCATTACACAGCATTTCTGTCACATCAGAAAGCAACCCTTAGTTCTGGGTCTAAATCCTTAATTAAAGGATTTAGGTGGCCTTATCTGGCCTGCCTCTGCAAAACTCTTGCATCTATCTTGAAACATTTTGCTCCATCTTTGCTGATGGTTTTACCAACAAATCTAACATTGAAATACATTGCCTCTGCATCTCATACAGACTCTAGGCAACATAGAACAACCTTTCTTTGTTTTTTTTATTTACCACAATTTTAGTAGAAACACATTTTTCCACTGCAGAGTCTTCTGAAGCTGCACAGAATGGCAACTTTAATATTTTTTTAAACTTCCTATAAATTCAGATAAATCCCCACTGTTCTTATTAATAATCATGTACTAAATATTTAAAATATTTTCATAGCCATAATATTTACAGCCAGAGGGGTCTTCACACGCTATATCTTTCATTCTCAGTAATTCATTAAGAAAATGTTACGATACAAAGAGGACTCTGCCTGGACATTGTGAGCATTCACATTTCTTGTTTATTAAAACTGCTTAAGCTGTCAGTGTTTGTGAAAGGGTTATCACTGTAGGAAACTTGCAATAAAAGTTAAAGTATATCACGGTAATAAAGAAAAAAGTCTGAAGAAGTTTCTAACTGTTTCAGTTCCTGCTCAGCAGAATATCACCAACTGGTTAATATACTCAGTTCATTTGATTAATTAGCTTCATAAATTAGTGCAAATTATCCTTTTATCTCTGTGGTATTAGCAGCTTTCTGTTTTGAACATGTACTCTGCCTGTAAAAATAGTGACTGCTTATTCAATGTCTGCTCCTCACATAAAAATTCGTATCTTCAGAATCATATCTATTAACTTTAGTGACCAAAAGAAATAAATAACCATTAAAGTACTATTTTTACTCATGTTAGCATTGCAGAGACAGCAGCTAAAGGAAAGCAAGACAGATTCAACACATGCATTGTGAAGAATTAGTTTTATAACGCAAACGCAAAACCAAAATCTAATCATTCCAAGAGGAAAAGAATTTCCTGTATTCTACTTACAAAAGATAAGGAGGTTACCTAGCTATAACTGAAAGCAGAGTTAGACCTGCTGAAACTTTTATTAGTGATAATTATGCTTGAGCTAGAAAGAATCTGACAGAATCTGAAAGAATCTGAAAGAATCAGCCTGAAATTCAGAGACCAGTTGAGTTTGCTGAAGAAGCAGTTCTGAAATTCATCTTTGACATGTCATCTCTGCAAATGTAATAGGGAATCACCGAGAGAAATAAACAAGGAATCTGATCCTATTTTAGCACTACATTTTTCACAGTACTATTGAAGTACACAGCAAAGGCTGAAACATTATGAAAAAAGAAAAAATCTAGTCTTGCTGTACATATTTATTCACTTATCATGTCATCAGCCAACTTCCTTCCTGCAAGTAGAAGTGAGCTGAATTGTTGAGCAAGCATGGTGATGTTTTAGTTCATACTTCTCATCCTGTTTGTCCCACTATGACCAAAATATTCACAGACCTATTTTACTATGCTTCACATTTCTCTTTAGAACCTATTAGCACTGCAACCTCCACAGAGCACAACTTGCCCTTAATGGTCATGCAGGACAAGAATGGAAAATCATTTCTGCTCAGCTTTTTCTATCCTTTCGTGGCCACCAAAAAGCCCCAAACAACTTGTCTAACTTGTCAGGTGATGGAATAACTCACACTTTCTTTTCATCATCCATTTTTACTCAATACAGCTATATGTACAATATGAAAGAAAACAAATATCACATTTTGTGGTGAGGTGGGAGCTATCCTTTTTTTAAAAAACTATTATCTTCACTCACACAATAGGGTGAAAGCAGTTAGAGTTTCTGAATCCTTTCAGATCAGAAACAAAAGGATTTGCAGGATATTTCTTAAGACCATATGTCACAATTTGTGCTTCAAATGACCTTTCTTTTTCATGAAGTTAGCTATAGGGTGTACCAGACTTATTTTCCATTAGCACAGAGCACTCACTGTAGTGGACTTTGATCTACCCAATTCTTATCTGATCTACCTAATTTCTAAGAAACTGCCTGTTTACTGCAGGGCTGCTTTGACAGTTAGGATCAGCTGTTAACATTACATGAATACTTTCTGGGTGTCAAATGCAAGAGATTTCAATCAGAATATTTTCAGTAACACCTTTTCTCTTTGGTGTACAGGTTTGCTGAATTCCAAATTCAATGCGCAACTCTCTTGTCTCATCAAACTTGAAGGAAGCAGACATGAACCTGAGAAGTTTAGAACTACACTGCCTGGGTTAATCATATGTTTATAAGCTTTAATGTGCCTGCTTTTGTCAGACAGGCATATTTTATAAACAAAGTTACACATGGAATTGGAACTCTACCATAAATTTACCGTTTCATTATCACTATTCTTTTTCCTCTGTACCCTACAAATTGAACGACCTCTATCTAGTAACCATATTGGACAAGTTTTCCAGATTGTATTTGCTGGTTTGTTGTGTTTTGTTTGTTTTTTAATTACTACTCACTTCTTCCAGAAGTGCTCTTCAAAGGAACTATACACCACTGGAAGATCACATTGATGTAAGTCTAAATAATAATCAGAGAAATGGTTAGGATAAGGACAAGAAAGGAGTTGGGAAGATTTTAAATAGAAACCCAAAACTTCCTGTACAAATCCAATTGTATCATAGGAAAATTCAGGTTGGAAGAGACCTCAGGAGCTCTCTAGCCCAAACTTCTGCGCAAAGCAGGGCTGGCTCTGAAGTCAGATCAAGTTAAACAGGGCTTCATGTAACTTGGTGTTAAAAACTTCCATGAATGGAGACTGCACCGCCTTTCTGTATAGTCTATTCCAATGCCTGACTGTCCTCAAAAGGAAACAGTTTTCCCTTACATCCAGTCAGAATCTCTTTTTTTCTTCATCCCCCCGCCCCAATTTATGCCTGTTGTCCCTCCTCCTCTCACCATGCACCACTGTCAACAGCCTGGCTCCATCCTGCTAGCCTTGTGCTGAACTTGCCCCTGTTTATCAATGTCCTTCCTCTACTAGGGGGCACAAAAACTGGACCTGGTATTCTTGATGTGGTCCTCATGGCCCGTGGTGCTAAATACAGATCAATTCTAGTGATTCTATGAAGTGAACCCCTCATGTCCACTGCCACATCTCTTCTAGTCTTTATTTAAAGTAGCTGAAAAGCTCATAACGACAGCTCTTATTCACAACTCTGTAGCAGAAGAGGTGTTACAGGCAGGTGCTCTGCCTGTAAAAATAAGCCTTTCAAAAGATGGCAGAGGGCTCTGTCACCATAAATACATTTTAAAAAGACTTTTTTTTTTGGTCTGAATTCCTCGTTAGGTAAAGGAGCAGGTTCCACAAACACCCACTGCTGCTATAGAAGGGCTTGCTCCTCCATGCTGCCTTTTCTTGCCCACCAACTGGTAACATGGGACAAGCTTAGTGTGTAAGGCAGCTGCTTCAAAAAGAAAAGGGCCTGCTCCAGGTCATCTTTACTGATAGTTAACCTCATGCTTATAGAATTTCTGCAACTTTTTAATATATGTTATAGTATTACAGAACTGATTTTTTTTCTGCCTTTCTTTCCTTCTTCCCCAACACCTCTCTACTCCCTTCAGTTTCTGTAGATCATGATTTTATATTCAAAGGAAGCCTTAATACTCATCACTCAGAGAGATTTGCCGAGGCACCCTGGGGGCTCTGATTCCCAAGTCCCATTGAATTTCTGAGGGAATTTGGCACGAAACTCCTTAAGGTTCTTTTAAAAAATGTCATTCTTAAATTAATATTGTGCAACTGGAAGTATTTGCTCTGAGTATTAAAAAAATCTTTCCTGTTCCGCTAGTTTAATTTTCTAAACATTTCTTCTCACAGATTGACTCAATAGCCACATCAGGGTAAATCTAAGTGGAGTAAGAATAAGCTTCTCATTCAGTCACACAGTACACTCCTGCTTGATTGGAATGGATATTGTACATAATATGTCCCTGCAGATGTTTTCTCCAGTGGGGCACATTGAATTTCATTTAAATGCCAAGGCTCAAAATCTAAAACAATGTGACTTTAACAAAAAATCTGATGAGGAATTTGATGAGAAAATGGCAAGAATTCCTGTGGCATTTGGGTAACAATTTCAAGCCTTCATTTTAATAGAATAAACAGGATCATATTTCATTCAAATCTGGCAATGAGATGAGCTTTGGGTATTACACTGATATAAACCAATAAAGAATTTGCAAATTTGAAGCACTAATTAACAGACACAATATTAAATGAAAAAAGTTTGCTCGAGGGGCAAATATATTTTGAAGACTTTAAACTTTTATTAAAAGACAATTTTGAAGAGCTTCTTCTGCATTTGACTATTTTGTTAGTTTCAAAGAGGGGGATTCTTGTGTTTTTAAACTAGCATGTTTAATATTGTTGGAATATAAATGAATAAAATAACAGTTTCACTTCTTCCTTTCTGAAATAATAACTCAATGTCAGGTCACTTCAAGAGAAAAGAAAAATACCTCATAAGTTGAACCTACACAGCTGAGACCTGTGTAAGAGGATGTTAGTATTTTATTATCTACATTGAACTCCAATGCTATTTCTATTAAATGATTTTTTTTAAGTCTTACAGTGCTGAATCGAAAAGCACTCATATTTAGAACCTGACTGCGCTATTATGAGAGTCCAAGTAAAAACATATTTAAAAAAAAAAAAAAAAAAAAAACAAACAATTTGGAAGTTTTGGTTTACCGGTCACATATGTACCATAGTAAGAGGATTTTCTCAACCTAATTGCAATGCTGCACATAGTAGCCTTCTTGATACTACAATATCTAAGACTTATGTATCTAAAGACTCATACTTCAGAAAATGGGAATGTCAGCTAGAATATTAAGGAATGAAATCTATGAGACCGACCTTCACATAGGATATTAGAGACTGTTTTTTGAAACAAGTGGTTATTTCATCCTAAGCATAATACCATCAAAATCTGCTGATGATAAAGTCACCTGCTCTGACAACTCAGCAGCTGTGCTGCACTTAAAAGTTGCCACATATTTAATTCATTAGCAAGCCAGCTATCTTCTTGTTTCAAGAAATTAAGGATTTTTTTACTTCTAAATGTAAGGTATCATTTCCTCTTTTACAGTCTATATGATTACTGTGCACCTGTATCTAATCCTACAATGGCAGGTCCATGCTCCCTTGTACCTTATCTTAGGTGATGCCTCCATTTTTTCTAACCACTTTCATTTTTCTTGTCTTAATACAGTTGATTGTGGTACCTTTTTTTTTCTTTTTTATTTAAAGGAAAATTATGAGGTAAGTGTTTAGAAAGGTAATTGATCTGTAGTTTAGAGATAAAAGGCCTGATCTTTCTTTCTGATACTGAATGCGCATCAAAGTCAAGTTGAAGCACTTCACATGCACTGCTTAATGAAAACTTGTAGAAAATGGAATATAAAAAGAGCCATTAACCATAAAAATAAATGACAGGGAGTTCTGCAACCTATTCACTGAAGATTTGTGTATCACTTGGATTCAAAATTTATACAATTTACACACAGACATGCAATACTGCATAAGTTTTATGAACACCTGATTCACAAAATCCCACATGTAGAGTGTGTAATCTGTATGCCCATAATTCTGCACCTGAAGAATGCCCAGAATAATTTGGGGCTAGGATCCAAAATGAGGAAGACTGTATATTTTTAAAGGACAGACATAGAAAGCCCACGCAAAAACAAACACAAAGTTTGGAAGCAGAATGAAATCTGTTTCTCCCTCTCTACACCAATGCATATCTCAGGATTACAGGACACACCCCCCATTAGACTAGTGGTCAATGAGTGAGAATTTACAAACAGAGCATCCATGCTTCCTCATGCTTCTATCCCAACTTTATAGCCTGTTCAAAAACCAAGGGAGAACCATCTGTGGTATATAAAAGGCATAAAGGCACTAACTGTGAATAGGAATACACATCCTCCATGGCAGAAGTCAGAGCAGAAGCCCAGGTCAACACAGATACAATCTGGATGGGGGAATTAAAAGAGGGTCTCAGTCCCATGTGTCATGCTGGGTGTGATCACACATGCTCCAAGACATGTGGAGAGCAGGATAGTCCCCTTAACCCTCTTCCTAAAACCATGCCCACATATGCCCACCACAACAGCCAGTTTTATTCCGCTGTTAACACACATTATTTATTTTCTTAGAATAAGAATGTCATGCAAACAAATGCTTCAGAAGCAGAGTGAAATATAAAGGCTGTTCAGCTTGCCTCCTGTGCAGCTCTTCCACAGTAACTATGAGCTATTGGAGAAATTACCTAATCACAAACCGAGGGAAAAAGTTTTAGGTATAGAGAGCAATTACAATATGGACAAGGAAACAAATGGATGCAGTAAGCTAGAGTGGGATATTGCAGCACTACAGCTTCTCTGTGCTAATTCCCCCATTGTTGCCACATTACTGAGGAGTACACTATCTTACATTTACCATGAATTAAGAGAAATCAAGCCTGCAGTTTCCACTGCGGTGCTGCCAGTTCATGCTTTTGCTTTATGGACGCACTTACTTGTTTGCCAACGCATCTCATTACAGAATTAAATAACAGACCATTTCCATAGTAAAAGAAAATTCTGTATTAAAAGCTCTCTACTTCATATCCTTCTATAGTCCTCACTGCACTGCACTGGTGAATGCAATTTTCCAAGGAAAGCTTTCATAGCTTGGATATTTAAGATAGTTATTGATGTATAAGTGAAAGTATATATGAATATACACATTTGCACCTGTAGCTGCCACATTATAAGACACTTCTGAGGAACTGATTGAAGGATCTAAGTACACTTATTGAATCTACAATGCAATGCTGAATCACTTAAAATACTACAGGAATGAGTGAAGCATTGTGAGCTGGAAGAAACAATTCAGCCTGCACACTGAGGGGCTCTAAATGGCGCAGGAGTAGAGATGGAATACAGCTAGCAGTGTCATGGGCTGCTCTGCAAAAATGTTTGTCAGGGACAACAAAAGCAAGTAAGATATTCCGCTGTGCTGAGACAGGAAGAGGGAACAATACTGAAAATACTAGCTCATTATCCAGATCATCCCTTTATTATCCAAGGAAACAGTGAGGTGAGGTAGCCCAGATAAAGCAAAATCACAGACATTATGAAATAGAAAAAGAAGTTTTAATGGGGAGGAGAAAAGCTAGCAACACTGAAGTACAGAGATCCCAAATCAAGCCCAATCAAACCAAGCAAAACCGCAGAACACAGAACTGTCTAAACTCAGCTATAATGTATCCAGGCTCAAGACAGTTCAGGCAGAGCATGCATGGTTAACATGAAAACTTCTCATAATATAACTGGAGAACTTAACTGTAGAATATAACACTGATTACAAATTTG
Source organism: Mycteria americana (assembly GCF_035582795.1). NCBI lineage: Eukaryota > Metazoa > Chordata > Aves > Ciconiiformes > Ciconiidae > Mycteria > Mycteria americana. The sequence continues at coordinate 52,484,912 of NC_134371.1, read as the reverse complement.
AACCTTTCATAGTGAGTGCAACTTTTTAAATCCCATTTCACTTACAAAAAAAAAAAAAGGGGGAACTCTAGCACAGCAGAGGAAAAACATGTATTTGTGAAGCAATTTCCAAAAAATATATCTGTAAATATTAGGCCTTTCCAAATTAAAGCTGCAATAAATAGGAGGGGATGACACCTCCTCTACACTACATCCACTTTTTTATATTAAAAAGGTACCCTTCCACATAATACACAGCCTGAACTATACCAGGGAAAAATTAAAAAGGCAGAAGTTTTAAAACCACAAAACAGTATTTTAAAGGTAAATAAATAAACACTTTGTGGAACTTACTGCTGCATGTAATCAGCTAGGTTGCGAGTTTGGCAAGCTTAAAAAAACAAATGGAATACTTGTGCAGAGAAGGGTAACTTCCACAACTATGATAAGGTCTAGATCCTGCAAAGAGACGCCTATTTTGCAATGTCAATAGGAATAGGAACACTTTATGAGGGTACATAAGTGTCTGCAAGATTCAGGTCTCAGATAAGATAAGAGGTACCAATGCTATCAATTCTCATGTACTTTTCCAGATTACAGGAGAGCTGTTTCCTAAACCAAGTTCTATAAGTTCATGCTTTTCACTTTGATTACAATACCTTTAGCTTGTTCTGAAAACAGCCTAACTAGATGAACTGTAAGTATAGCATAAAAGGCCCTGAAACCTCAATCTCAGCAATTCACCAGAGACATGTCTTAGCTGAACAAAACACAGCACTTTAAATCTGGCAGAATTTACTGACAACTACTGAAACCAGCACTGCTGAAATCAACCAGTCAGCCCAAGAAGCAGCTGTATTTGTTAGCTAGAGTCACCCTTCTCTGCATTTACATCCAAGCTAATAAAGTATCTAAATGCTTATATTAGAAGTCTTTAATATTTCTGAACATGGTATGCTAAATAGGAACAGTCCTAAGAAAGCTGTAGAGGAAAGGACAAATGTCATTGTGTATTTTTGCAAAAAAATGCTTCAGGCTGTTGAAATATTTATGATTCTTGAGTAGCTATTTGAATCTGGCAAAACAAGGGCACTATGCATAATTCTCCTTTAAATACACAACTTCAGCAAAATGCTACCCTAATTTACTCCCCCAAAGTAGCTTGCTTACTTACTTTGAATAGGAAGTTTTTGCTGTAGAATAATAATTTATTACATAATAACTCATACTTTCTTAAAATTTCTCATTTCTGAGATGTTGGCAGAGAATTTTAAGAAATATATCTAAGAAGGCAATTCAGTAGCATGGCAGTTGACCATCTTTAACAGCAGTTAGGCTCTTTTCAAGAGTTACTCCAATAAGAAAAGCACACTACTGGAATCATCTCATTCTAAATAGCACAAGCATACACAGCTTCCCACAGGCAGGCAGCAGGATTTGCACAAGGCGACAAAAGAATAGGCAAGTGTTCAACAAATTTTGGAGATTAAGAAAATTGCGCTTATTTTAAATTTTCAGTAGCAGCAGATGAGAACCAGGTCAGGCTATTCAATCACAGTTCAGAAAAATTGTTTAATTTTCAAAAGCTTTCAGTATTAATTTAACTCTGCTCTCACTGAAGTCAGTGGGAACTGCTAACAGGTTTCAGCATGAGCGTCAGACGAGCCTTGAGCAATTTTAGAAATCTGATCTTCAAACTCTGCCACCTTGGTCATTGCTCAATATATATTATATTCAAGTACACATGTACACGGTGTTTCTTGCCTTCTCTTTCTTTCTCCCAAAACACACATATGAATGCACTCACAAACACAATAACTGAAATGAAAAATTGAAGTACTCGTGATTTCTATTTGTATGAATTTCTCCCATTCAGGAAAAATGAAAACAAAACAAAACAAAAAGAAAAAAAAAACATGAAGAACAGTAAACCAATCTATTTCAATGACTTTGTGGGTAGTCCAGCAAACTTTATCATTATGGATTTCAGAAAGCACATCTTTTAAGCTCTGCATACATATTTGTCCCATAACATTGTTCATAGTTCCACAGCTTGGAACGTAGCCTTTCAATAACCCAAAAGAATATGTCTGTTTTCAAAACAGGTACAGTGCTGATTAAGCTGCCAGGAAAGGTAAGCAGTTACATTTATGGATACCAGCACTGCTGCTGGGGTAAGACGGAATGTTTAGAATGAAGTCCCTATCATGACTGCCCACTGACTTGTCTTATGGAATAAAAAATCTATTCTCCTCCATGCTGGGATCCATACTCAGCTCTCTGAATTTGAAAAGACATAAATAAAATTCTACATAAGTGTATCACAAGGGTTTCTGAGAAAAGGAAAATGCTGTGTGTAACAAGCAGGCACTTCTGTGAAAAATCTGGAATAGCTGTCTCCACAGGATGTTATTGCTAGAGAATGAGGCCATTGCCCTATTACAATACCTCACAGAAAAAGTGGCTTAAAAAAAAAATCATACATCTCAGGCAGTCAGTATCTACTGACCACTCAAGGCAAATCTTTCAACCTCTCAACTCTTTCAAAACTCGTAATACTTAGAGATATGTAGAGCTCCGCTTGCCGAATACTCCCTAGACTGTTTTGCCAGAGTCCACATCTCAGAATACAAGTTTCTGAGGAGAGGCCCCCTCTCTGTCCCTTTTCTGTACTGTGTGACACTTCTTGGGCAGTCTTAATCTCTCTGTCCCTTTCCCTCTGAGAACAGCACCACTCAGAATTGCTGCTCTCATCATCAAGACCCATGCTAGACCACCAGACTCCCCTACACCATACACACTGACTTTCCATACATTCATGTCTTCCTCAGTTTTGAGGTTACTCCTTCACATGTAATAGCAAAGGCAGCAAACATGGAGCTTTTGACAAGATTTCCACATACAGTTCTTTTTGAGAGAGCAGAAGACCCTCACATATAAATATACATATACTTAGATACACAGCCATGCATGTGCGTGCACGCATGCGCACATACACACACACACACAAAGATATTAAAAATCCATATCCATTTCCCTTTCCTGAATCTCTTTCTGGGCTCAGGTCTCATGGGTCAGTTCTCTCTCAGATACATTCTTTTGAGTAGCCAACAATTTTTCTCTAACAGTTCACACTCATTTTTTGAAACGTGTTTTTCCCTTTTTCCCTCCAAATCAGTTGCTTGCCCATGGCAGGCTGCACAATGAAATTCCTTCCGTTAAGTCATTCATTTCCTCACTAAAGCATCCTTTAACATGGCTTCTATTATTTTTTTCTTTATAACCCCCAGCCATCTTTCCGCTGATGTCCTTACAAGGGCCTCAAACAGTCTCCAGCACATAAATGGAAAACCAATCAGGATTCATATATTTTATATACACAGATTATGCAAGTAATTTTTCAGTAATAATTTTCCAGTAATACTTTACTGTTCACAGTTTCTTTCAGTTACCTTTACTTTGCACAGAAAACGGATCAATGAAACTCAGTGCTGCGACTATGTGTGCACATCCAGGTGCTGCCAGACTCCACTGTCAGACTACAGCATTCTAAGCAAAACCTGAAATAAATGTAAGCAGTTTTCAAGTTTCTCCAGGACCATCATTTGTGTGACAGAACCTTTTATGTTAACTCCCAGACATTTCTAGCAAGCATTTAACATTGATTTTGCTTACACAGGCAATATCGTGTTAAAGCCAGCAAAAGGAAGAGAATCAAAAGATCCTCTCTACACAGACTAAGCTTTGCTTACTCCTGGGTAGTTCTTCAGAGGTTAGAAACTTAGCCAAACATGTGACTTTGAAATTAGAATTGTACAACAAGATTTAAAAAGAGGCATGCTATGCTAATAAGAGAAAAGAGAAGATGTTAGAAAAGATAAAAATTTTTTTAAAGGTCTAAAAGATCAGTTTCATTTAGGATTTCAGAGATAAATATATCATAATAAGGGGTAAGTTCAATTTATTGCTAAGATCCATTGGAGCTTAAAATGCTATATAGACTTTTTTTGACACTGGATATCATATTTGAGGTAGGTAAATTACTCATCATACTATGGATAAGTAAACAGAGGCACAGAAGTTCATGCTTGGCTGAAATCACACAGTATTAAGCAAAGCCTACTTTAAAAATCATAAAGTACTTCCCGTAGAAATTATTGTTGATGAAAATCAAGTACCTAATTATAATCAAGTAGTAACAAGTTAAGCTGTCACATGAGAGTAAAAAAGAGAAACACACTGAAACCTCCAGGCCTGTTTTCTGGATGCAATATATATGGGCTTGGAGTGCTTTCCAAATTATAAACTGTCATTAAAGCATTATCTGAAATCAGCAAATACATCTTACAGTATATTATTTGCCCAGTGCAGCCATCCTGTCCTATGAAATTAGGATACATCCTCACGTACATCCTGTCATGTCACGATGCTTCTCCACCAGTTCAAGCAAAACTTCATAATGAAAGCTAGCAATTCTTTAAAACTATTATACAATGTTTATTCTTCAAACATCAACTTTCACTATGGGCCAAATCCTGTAAGGTGCTGAGTGCCCTCAGTTGCCATTTGACATTCTCTTTGGCTTAAAAACTCATAAAATTGATTACAATGTCACATTTGACTGATAAATGCCTCAGGACAAGTCATAAATTTATTTAGGATAAATAAGAGCAAAAGGAAAAAAGCAAAACATAACTGAAAATCGGTGTAGCTTCCGACATATTGGGCACTAGCACTCTCTTTCATTTCACTGCACTGATGGAAAACGGCCTAAGAAATAAAAAGGAAGACAATATGAGTCTTTCAGTTGAAAGTTCCATACTATGTAGTCATTTATATCCTTCTGAGATTGCTAGACTGACAACAAAATCTCTTAAGCTGGTAAATATTAAGGGAAAGGAAAAATGTCATTTTTTTCTCTGACAGTTGTATAATATCTAGGCATAAAGGGAACAGTGGACACTGATATTTTTCATGACAAACTGTATGAACACTGGAGAAGTCACATGTCTTTAATGCAAAGTAAAAAAAAAGCTAGGTTATTTAGGAGTGGCAGAAAGGGTAGTTCTCTTACTCTGAAAAGGCTGTTTGCACGTACTATGAACACGCTTCATCCAACTACATTACATCACTACATGTAAGAAAATTTAGCAGGAGGACTTCAGTAAATGTGACATCAGCATTTTTTTCCCATTTTGGTCCTGAATGTGTCATCATCTCTACAGACCAGAACAATAGACTATTACTAACAAAGAGTGTTTACATTCTAATACAATGAAATGGAAAAGAAGTCTCAGAAAGCTCATGCATTAGAAAAACCAGAGTACAGGTTAATTAATTTTCAAGGCTAAAAGGCATCATTAGATCATTTTATCTGACCTCTTACATAACACAAACCTTAAAATGTCACCTGGTTCTCCTTGCACTAAGTCAAATGACAAAATACTGCTGCCTGACTGCACATCTGCTCCACCTTCCTCAGAACCGTACTTCCATAGATGTACAGAAAAATGTGTGTGACCAAAATGGGAAAATGAAAGGTTTTAATCTAAAACAGTAGCATCTCCTCCTCTTACAGCAAAACACCATTTGTTTGGTACAAGTAGTTATTTTGCAGCCAGCACTAACTAGACCACTTATTATTGTAGCCTGTCCAATTTCTCATCCAAAACTGCAAGTGGTATCCAACATATACTGAGAGCCCAAGGATACAAGAATTAGAGCTGTAGTGTCTCTAGCTCAATGATTCTTGTTATGCAGTATTTGGGGTTTGCTCCATTACAGAGAAACAGATTTACCACAACTTGTGGACATTCATTCAAGCTTCAAGCAGCAGATAAGTCAGCCCAACCAATGATCCATTACAGTATTTATTATACTAACAGAATGATCTTTCAGTTATTGTTCATGCGGATTTACTGACAGGAGGAGAGTAAAGAACGAAAAGTAGTGACCGGAGAACAAAGCTGACAAAAGGCCTGAAAGCAAATATTGCCTTATGTTAATCATGCAGCCATAAATATGTAAGTATTTTTGGCTGGAGCAACTTTTATTGGTTAGCAAAAAGAGGATTTTAAGATTTTTCCTCTTTCTCCATCCTAAGTTTTGGCACTAGTCCAATCTCAGAATTTCAAGACTGGTAAACTTAAGTAGATAGGCATGCCTCCTACCAAACTGACTTTATACAGATGCCCAGCAAATACCCACGCTGTTTAGAGGCTGAGAAGTGGGAGAAATCAAATGTCAAAAAACAACAGGTCATGCACAGTTTTCAGTACAAAAGCGTCTAGCTAATGCATCTGCTAATTGAAGAGAAGGGTTTGAGACGTTTTTCTCAGGAACATACAAATGGTCTACAATAGAGTTTTCCATGTTGCATATATTCAGGTACTTGTTTTGGATTTAGTATTTGATGTTGATAGTGGACTGTTTTGAAATGCACCTTAATTATATGACTAGTAAATATGATTGATGAAACTGATTCAAAAATCTATAATTAGGATGTGGGAGAGTTAACTTTTAAATTATTATTTTTTTAAACTGTTAAGGATAAAATGCTGATAGAGTTCTATTAGCAAAATAGTTCTTCAGTAATAAAGAAGCTATGAGGGCTGACAAATCAATTTGAGAACAGTAGTGATGGTAGGGAGTTTTAAGGTTTACACTTTAACTGCGTTAGAGAATTCTGAAGAAACAAAAAAAGAATTAAAAGTTTTTTTCAAAATGCAGCATAACTCAGCTCTTCTAGCACTTCTACCATAAGCAGTGTTGAAAGCTAGCTTTCCCTTTTAGTATGACAGGTAGAATTGTCACTTAGACCATCAAGCCATTAAACCAGTTTTTAAAAAGTATTTTGTAGATTCCATAACACTAGTATTCTAGATAATTTTCCAGTGCCTTTTCAATCAAGAAAATCTAGCTAAAATTGCACTATCTGACCTTCCGATTAATGGCCCTGCCTCTTGCCTGTCATACTAACACAGAGTTTGGGGAATAGTTAGGATTCATCTGGAAGCGATATAATTTCTGCCTTTGTCTTTCTTTTCTGGACGCTAATGGCTTTTAGTCAGTCCTCTTCACTCAACATATGACACATGTAGCCATTCTATTTCAGTTGTCCATTAACTTTGAGCATTATGACAAGAACAAAGCAACTTCTTAAAGAAGTTGAGTTCAGCTATATGTATTACATTTCTACAAATCCTTTACTTATAAGGTGCTGTTTTTAATTGTCACTGTTTATCTGAGTGCAACAGTATCTATTACTAATTAAAAGAGGCTGCTTAAACAAATATAAAAGGTCACAAGGCCTGTGGATTCAACATTATTGTTACTGTTCAGTTTCTGTATGCATTTCTGTCTGATGATTTTTTTTCTACAAGTTACTTAGTTTTTTAATCAAGAACTGTGGAAAAAAATCAACAACCAGAAAGCTACAGTTGGTGGTCTGAAGTCTAAGGCCTAAGCATGGTACTTGATATTGCTTCCTCAAGATCATGCAAAGCACAGACTATAGATAGCACTCACAAGCAGAAAGTAATACATACATTTCTATGGATACTTACAGGATCACTGATATAAACTACTAGGGGAAATAGATTCTATTAGGAAAAGTGACACCTGTAGTCCTACAAGCTTTTTAAATTATATTTCTGCTCTTTAAATATTTATCACTGAGCTGCAAATAAAACATCTGTAATATCCTGTGGAAATAACATGCATTGGATGGCTTTTAGAAATATGTTTGACTGTATTAACATTTTATTCAGTTGTACCAACCTGACATCTGGTCAATGTCTGTATTAAGGCTCCATTACAAAGCATTTAAATTCCATTTTTATTCTTCATACTGTTTTAAAGAAACAAGAAATCTCCCATCTCTCATTATTAGGACACCAACGAGATAGGAAGTCTCTAGGTATTGCTGAGAAGTTTGAGAAGCTCAACTATTCTTGTTGGAGCTTCTCTAGCCAGGCAACACAGTAAGGTTCCATTTGAACTTAGGTGACATTTAGGTCTATGTGGCAAAGGTGTTTTATTCTGACTTAACTGTATTTTTGTGTGATTGGGCTCTGGTTGAAGTTAACAGCAATTTGCCTCTTCCCTAGCCAAATTTTCCCAGGACCAGCCATGCCTGTGAAATGGTACCTGTAGCCATGCTTTTCTGTGTTCCCCAATGATGGGATATTCTATCCTAAGCCGTGGGCACACACACATAGCCTAAAAACAAAGGAGGCATGTTTACCTTCTACATGAAGCTGGATTTTGCATTGGGTTTTTAGGACACAGTGGATTGTACCACCTGATACTTCCAGATGTAGCTGAGCCACCTTCTTTGGTTTCTCACCTTGGGCAGACCAGAAGTAATGAGGCAGCTATGTTCTAGTCTCCATGACATCTTTCCTTCCATTCCCAAAAGCCTAAAAACATCAGAGACCTCACTTCAGCTGAGCAATGAATAAAACAAACTTCGCTCATAAATAATATGAAACCTTGACAACAAGAAAGTATTTTACCCATTTGAACTATCCAGCCATACTGCAGTATCCAAAACAGAAGAGGCACCTTTCATTAAGGCACTGAAACGACATTTCGCATGGTATGCTTTTAAACTGCTATCAGTCTCAAACCACAAACCTGCTGCACTTGAAACAGAATGATTCTCCACTACTTCTCTATCAGACAACAAGCAACATTCAAAAGATGTCTTATTTCAGAACAACTTTTCACAACAACTTTTGTGTTGTGCTGTATTTTCTCCCTATTCTTTGTCGGTCCTTCATCAGAACACCTCCCCGCAGAGGGTGACAGGCAGTGCAGCAGTATAAATATTTTTGTCCTTTGCCCTTCAGTGAACAATCATCTCCTTCTGATGTGTCTGTCTTAGGACACATTCAACAAAAAGTGCCTACTTACTTCCTGAATGCTGTCCTTTCTTTCTCCATCCTCTCAGATTTTAAGAAAATCCAATCATAATTGGGATAGAGAAGGAACCATCAGGTGAGTAAGTATCAACAGGAAGAACCTGTTCTCTTTGATCCCAAGACTTCTCTGTTGATCTGAATCCAACACATCAAAGAAAATTGCCCTCCACTCAACCCTACAAAACCAACTACTGTCTGTTCAGCTGCATAGTGCAAAGCTGGTGGTGGAAGTGGGGATAGGATAGTGGTGTCTGTGACAAAAGACAGCTGAGCAAAAAAAATAACTGTCACATACCCAATGCACTGCCAGGCAACTCAAAGTGCTCAACTTCATATAGGCTGATATCTCAGGTGCTCTGAAGTCAGTGGAATGGCAGGTAGAAGATTCTCCAAGATCTTCTATGCCAGTTACTTGTCATTATGAATATAATTTTGCAGGTGAATTTGGAATTACAGGCTCGATAGCAATATAAACCACAGAAATAGCCCTGTACAACCAGCTATAAAGCAATGTGGTTTTATCCTCTTCCTGAGGATAAAACTTCCTAGAGTATGTTCGCCTGCAAAAACACATGGCAATGTTGCACTTGTAACATAAGCTAATCACACAGGCTAACAACAAGAGGTAAGTTTAAGCTCCCAGAGTAAGGTATAGCAAGCAAAAAAGAATTAGCATGAAGCTCTATAAGGTGGCTGCAGAGTCCCCATGGATTCTTACTGCTCAGCTCACTTCTTCACTCCTACTTTATAGCAATCCAGTAAGAGCCATCATCACCTGAATCATTCTGACACCCCATTTTCTAAGGGTGCTGCCTGCCTCTCCCTCTGTCCCAAATGCATTCGGTCCATCCCCTCAAGCAGCTCACTGCCATCTGAGCAAGGTTTAGCTTACACATGCCCACATAATTGGGACAGGGTTCATTTTAGACTGCTAAAGAAAGACTAATCATATTGTCTACCTAACCACAACTAGCCAACCACCTGCAAAAGGCTAAGACTTGGCACTATTTGTCCACATTGTTTCTGTTGTTGTTGAAAAACCTATAACATATATTTCCGGCTTGAACCACATAACAAATATCTATGTAAGAATTTGAAAATGCACAAGCTTTTCAAGTCACCATCTCTTACATGTGGGACAGAATCCAGCCCCCATTGTCACCTCTCGTTCATCTTTACGTGGTGTGGCTATGTAGTGTATGAAAATACTTTATTATATTCACAGACAATGCAGCTGTGTAATAATGTTAGCTTTGTCCTTCAGTGCAAAATCATTTTTTTTCTGACATGTGTGTCTTAGGACCCATAACACTGAGACATCTGAAAATAGCGATTCATTTTAAAAATTTCATTCAAGCATCTGCACTAAACAGAATTTACAAAGAAAGAGACATTAGTCTGATCATACAACTTCACTGCTTTGTGCAACCTACACTGCTTTGTGTTTCCCACAGCTCAGAGTCACTGACAAGGGATTATACTGAAGGCTACTTCTTTTTCTGTATGTTGCTAGACAATTTCCATTTATGATATAAACCTAAATCTCAAGGTAAAAGGCATTTGATTCTTAAAATTAGTTACATGCTTAAATGCCTTAACAAAATCCAGCCATTAAATATATGAAAAGGAATTGTTAAAAAACCCCAAGCTCAAACCAAAAACCCCAAGGGTATGTGCATGTGCCGGGTTGAGGGTATTAAAAATGCAATGAGCTACAGAGCATTTTTTAAAGCAAAATGCTTTCATGTAACCCCTGAGAACTATATACTTGTGTATGTGTATGCCCATACAGACATACACGCTGAAATTAAGGCAACTTGCCCTCATCTGCTCTGGTGCAGCTCTTTCTGATACCATAATTGAGGTCATGTAATAGAAGGAAATCACACTAGTGAGGTCATGTAATAGAAGGAAATCACACTAGCAGAGATAGATGACTCCTGTTCAGATGATTTTGGAAAGTAAGGGAGAAATAGAAAGGTGAATTACAGTGTAATGACAGAAATCAGTTTTTATGTGAAAAATCAGATGATGGATTTATATGACATATGAGTATTACCCAAAATCACTCTGTAACATTAGAAGGTGGCTACATTATAGGCTGAAGGAGAAGATATTTGCAGTGATAGTCATTGATACTAAATGCAGAGAGGAGAAATAAGACAAGGAAAATGGAAAAACAATGTAAGAGACAAGCCTTAGAAAACATATACACCAAGCTGATGACAGAATTAGCTTGGTTATATTAACAGGTAGGCTTTAGCACAAAATGTTGGACAATATAAGGTAAAAACAAAATTTGTTAAGACATTTTCCTAGTCTACTGAAAACTAACAAAACTGTAGATATGGATACCGTTCAAAGTAACCAGTATTAGCTGAATGGCCAGTGAAACCTCTTGTTCTAGTAATGTACAACATCTTACCATAAATGTTCCTAACAGTGTAGTTTATCATGAAATGTGGGGCTCAAGAAAAGCTGAATGGAACAACAATAAGGTTGTCTATAACCTAACTGTGACTAAACAAATAGCTGGTAACATTTCCTTTTGATTAGACAGTGCCTGCATAAATTAAAGAATTATAATTATGTCAGGAACTACACGTTAATGAAACTGATTTTAATATACCGTGAAGTATATTGGTACTGTTTACCATGAATCAACGTACATAAAAACTTTGCTTACTCTTGTTTTACTCCTAGCATGCAGTGTATGTTAACCCGTCCAACTTCACATAGTAACCAATGTGGACTATTACAATCCATATAATTTATCAGATTTAAAAAAAAATTAAATCCAAGCAACACCTTTCCATATGGCCAATTAGTGAAGTCATAAAATGCAGCAAATATATGATGCTGTATTGAACATCTGTGCTGGTTATCCTATGGGAATTTTTAATAAAGGACCAAACAGCATATTGATGTTAATTCTATGTTACCGGGACTTTAAATAAAAAACTAAAATAAATAGCATCCATTAAACTGATCATACTGTTGTAACTCAAATTGTGTTTATTATGCTAATGGAACATGAAATTAAGAAAAAGACCTTTATGCCAGTGGAATTAATTAATGAGCTTTATGAAGGCATTGGGATGTAATTTATTTCTAGATAAGTAAGTCTAATTTGCAGTTCCATGGGTCTCTGCAATGCTGATTGTAATAGTTATTCCTGCAGATGTGCTGCTCACAGCATGTCTTTCCATTAGAACTGAACACCTCATTATATAAACTGTACCTAATTAAACATAATACAGTGGTGACTTGTTAAACTGGCCTTTTTAAGTCAGCAGCTGCCTAAGCTAATAATACCGTACACAAGATTTATATCATCTACCATATAATACTGATATTAAAATATACTGCCCAAGGGATTGACAACTAATTTACCAGTATGTAACAGGTACACTTCAGATTCTGCAATGGAGATTAAAGACTACTAGTCTATAAAAATCAAATGAATTAAAGTCTGCTTGGAGTTCTAAATTATGAAAGTTTTTTAATAACTTTGTTCTTTTAACAGGTTATTTTAAAAATCATAATCAGAGAATAACACTTTTCCTATGTTCTTTCTCCATATCTGATGGGCTGCTTTTCTTACGTGGTCTGAATTATTACAATATTTGAACACAACTAGGTATGTGCAGACTCACTTTGTTTCAGGCAAAACAAAATGAGAAACTGCCAAGACAGACTGTGCAAGTTTGATTCTGTGACTATTCTGTACATGTCCTTCTTTCCACCAAAATGTAGATATATCTCATACTTAAAATATGAAAGTCTGTCCCCATGAAGTCTGACTATTTTGGTCAGAAAATACACTGAGAACAGATTGATTCTCTCATGAGATAAGACAGGAATATTTGAAAACTACACAAGAATATTTTGGATAAACAATGTTTGATCATGAAAACTTCACATTCTGTATGCACCCCGTGGTTTAAGACTTGTTTTCTGTTTCTCTCTTCTTCAGAGGCTGAATCAACTGCCACTTTATGTCTTAATGTAAAGTGGCATTACTTTTGTTCTTCCCATTTTGCCAGTCTCTGTATGAAATAGATACGTTTTGCTCGCAGGTATATAAGTGGAATGACATAGCTATCCCTTTTTCCCTCAGAAGCCTGTGATTCTTCCTTTCCTCCTTGCTCAAGTATGCAAAACTGGCTCATCTTCCACTACCTCTTGCTCTGTCCCACAACTGAACCATCTGAAGACGTGAGCAGCTCTGCATATTGCTGCCACCTCTCCTCTGAATGAAGAAAATGAGGTTCAAATTCTTTTCACATATGCCATTCCAAGCAATAAATTTTAAAACATGCATAAATTTAGTCAAAGACTTGAGTCCATTGATGTCCAGTATCAAGACTCAAGTTCAAAGTTAAGAAATGTCAACGCGTTTACTCAGTAAGGACTTAAACTTCCCAACAACATTCACTCTCTTGCACAATCTTTTCTTGCACAGAGTTAGAAAACACACAAAAAAGGAAATGTGGTCAAATTACTTGAAGCCCATCACTTTGTTTGGATTCTCTTCAAGTTTTGGAGGAAAAGATTCACAATCAGATCAGATTTACTCTGAGCCACTTTCCCTGTCTTACTGAACACATAACAAAAAGCCAGTGTTCTTAAATCAACCATTGCTTTATCTTTGTTTTCAGTAAGCTGTGACAATCGAACCACAATCCTCTTCTAAAGACTGCTGCTCTGATAGCAACCTTTGTCACTCTCATAAACCTTAATATCTGCAGCGTCATAGTTTACTTTTAAGGTTTCTCAGTAAAGACAGTTTGACAGCCATTCTCCTCTTCTTGCCAGAATCGCTATATCATTCTGGACTGTAGTGTGAAATACATGAATCACTGCAAATTAAGGTAAAATTACAGTTTGTGCTAGGGTTACAGATTCAGAGAAGAGAGATCTGTCCTGTCTTAAAGGATGTGCATCAAGTAACAAAAGCATGTGCAATTTAACTTTATTGGCAGAAAATGAAGAGCAGGCTTCCAGACTGAAACAGCTTGTACACAACTAGCTTATCCTACCAACAGAAAGGGGGTTCTTGGGGTATAGCTGACAGCATGCTTAGAAGCAGCACAGCATTCCAGGATAAAGAATAAAAAAGGTATTTGCGTGGCAACCTGTGATTAGAAGCAAAGCCTGTATGGGAAATAATTTCATATGTAGAAATTGTTCCATAATCACTCTGAACTCAGTCTTTACCAAGGCTGCATTTTAATTTCCTGGATGTCACCATTTACTTCATGCTTTCAAAAGAGCGTCCTCCAACTATCATCTTAAGTATTTAATTCTTGCTTGGGACCTTTATTGTGAAATCTTTTAGTATAAAATCTCTGTACTAAAACAACTATCTTTATTTTAAAGGATACTGTTTCAATTCAAAACCAGCTCTTTTTTTCATAGAAGTCCCATTTAAATTGTTTCACTATCTCTCAGTAGTCAAATATGAAATGTAACAGAACAGCAAAATATTTTGCTGTGAGAGTAAAATTTAGCAGAATCAATCAACAATAAGAAGAAAATAGGAGCTCATGAGTGCCATGAGTCCATTATAATTATTATTTTTAATTAAAGTATTCAAGATACACATTAATTTTCTTTGCTCACTACTTTTATTGTTTGACTTGCCTTGAAATGGGAACTATGAGCACTTTGAAAAATGGGTTGAAAGACACTCATTTCACAACAGATTGAGTAGTTACTTCTCCAGCCTCTGCCAAAATGCATTTTAGCAACGTATCACAGCTAAACTCCTCCATGACTCACCACAGATATCCTCTGCTTCTTAAAGCAACAGAAAACTAGGAAAATATTTTCTCTATACCTCCATCAATGAAAGCACAGAAACCTCACCAAAGGTTTAAAGAGATCTAAAGCACTGGCCATGTACTGGCTCTTGAATTTGAAAAGCATTTTCAGAAGTGTTGTTATTTTAAAATTAGCAATCTTTATTAGTGTCTCCAAAAGGAAGAGAAAAATCTTGTCATTGTGCTCCCCACTACATACCAAATTAAAAAATATTAAAGATAAACAAAAGTCAGATAAAATTAAATTCAAACTTCTTTAATGAGATCAATAGAAGGTTTATGCATTTAATTCAAATTTCAACTATTTTATAGAAGCATTTTACAGTTTCTTACTCTGCCTGGGTCTGGTGAAAAAAAAAAATCTAAATAAAACAAGAAGGGTGGCTTCACAAGCCTACTGGTGTGACCGAGTTTTCCGAAGTCATTTACAGTTTCAGGAAATCAATGAAATTGAAAGATATATCTAGATAATTTGATGCTTACATGAGCTGAGCTTTTAAAACCTTTCTGAGAAAGTGACTCACAACTGGTCTGATCTCGTAGATGCCCGAGAAGACTGGCTTGAAAGTTATACTGCCTATTTAACTTCTTTATTTTACTGTTAAGTAGTACTATAACACAAGCAGTTATCCTAGAAGCATAAAAAAAGGTCTTAGACCATCACTTATAGCTGATCTTCAACCTCCTTGGGAGATGAAGGAAGGCAAACAACTGGGATTAACCAAACAAAGTCTATCAGGAACATTCCTCCCTAGAAGAAACTAAAAATATGCAATAATATGATCAGCAGGGAAAAAATTATTCCATATTAAAGAACTCACAAAAAGACAGTTATTATTGCAGCCAATTGCTGCTACCCTAGAGTCAAAAGAAGCTGTTGGATGAAAGAAAATTTTATGAAATTACTCGTATTTTTCCTCTCAAACCAAATGCAGAAGCTTATTGTCCACTGCATTGCCAAAGACTTTATTCATAGATTCTCTAAAACTTTAATCCTCTTCCTGGAATTCTTCAATATATACAAAAAGATCTTTAAAAAATTGTTAACATACCATCAACTGAAAAATCGGTATCATATGTGAACTGGGACAATTGCAGGAGACATAAACAGCACCTTCTTCCAAATAACTATACAAAACCTGTATCTGGGTGAAGCAAAATCTCCTAATCCACACTCAAGACAACAGAAAAACAGCAGAAAAGTTCCATTCACTAATGCCTCACACTATCACTTCTTCTTCAACAGGACAATCATTTTTTTAAACCCTGAAAAATAACGAAGCTTTTTTTTTCTAATGACTTGGAAGGCAAAGAGAAAGTACATGCATGTTATTTTGAGTTCATTTTGTTGCCAGAACTCAGATACTGTAACACTGGGAGGTCACACAGACACCTTGACAGGACAGAACTGACAGGTTTGTTAATTGCCGACAAAGTTACAGGACTAATATCTTTTCAATTATAACAATATTTTCATGATTTGAGGGGCCAGTCTCCATTCCCCATGTGCATACCATAAAGAACACTAACAAAATGTTGTGAGTAGAATTCAAGACAGTTGCTTCTGCCCCCATCAAGGACAGAAATCTCCACTGACTTCAATGTAAACAGAATCAGGCCCTTCATGTGCGTATTAAATAAAGCAGACACTTCTGTCTCAATCTTTTCTGAATACATGCTTTTGATCCACAAAGGAGATAAGACGATCTGATAAAAGTAATAGATGAAAGTATATTATTATCTATACTATCTCCATTATAAGATATAAAAAACTCTGTAGTGTCTGTATGTATTACCATAAGCTACAGTGAAAGTTGACCTGGTTTCTAGAGGGTAGTTTTTTTAAGTATGATGCTGCACCAATTTTTGATGACATACTTTTCTACAACATTTCTCATGCCACTGAAGATTAGATATGTCTGCAAAACACAATATAAATGCAGCATCAGAATTTTATCTTATCCCTTGGCCACAAGCTATGAAGTAAATATTTCAATATTGTTTTCCGTATAAATATGAATCAGTCAGACTTTTCCTCAGAATTTTTGTAAAAGACAGACATTATTATTATTGTCATTGTCACTAACAACAAGAATTACTACTCTTTAATTGCATGCCCTCTTTCCTCCCTCTTGGGAGGCTCCAACACAGAATCCCTCTACAATATATTTTAAAAGCACTGGCATTTTGAGTTAGATTTCTCTAGCTTCAGAAGCAAATTCTCATAGCACCAGGGTGAAAAACAGTAAAAAATCCACAGAAAGAAGCACAACTTCCCCAGTGAAGGAGTACCCCTGTTCAGTAGGTCACAAATCCGCAGGGAGTGACGGAAGGGTAGGTTTTGTACACCCAGCAGGCCTTCGTGGAGGACATGTAGGCTGTTCTCATTCAGATAGCACCCCAGGAGACACACAGGGTAAGCCTAGTACAATAAGGTGACATTGTTTTCAAGGCCCAGAACACACTCTACTGAATTACAATTTAATACATTAGGAACTGCATTGGAGTAGCACTATAAGACCTCAGCTAGGCACGTGTGATGTGCTCTGGAGAGTTTAAACTCCATAAGGAAGGGCTTACATGAGGTGGGAAAGAAAGGAACGTTATTGACTCTACAAACAGGGTATCAAGTCAGAACGGATTTTGGCAGAAAGCTACTGGATGATTACCCTGTGTGAAGGAATCCCACGCCAACTGGATCCCAAAATAACACTTCTCCTTGCCAAACACCTCCTAGGCTCCGGCCTGCATAAATTACTGGAACACACACCATAATACCCAACAGTGCTGGTGTTAGCAAAGTTATTTTTCCTGAAACTGAGACCATCACGAATTCAACACAGAACTTAAGGGAAAGACAGTTAGTGGGAAAAGGTGAGAGAAAAAAAATGCAAAGATGCCTTTGATTCCTCCTCTCTTTGCATAATGAGCCAGATTCTCAGCTAATGTATAGCCTCATTTTTCCATTCATACTTACTGAGCTCTGATATTCTGTACTACTGGTGTGTTTAACAGCAGGGCTAAGAACAAACCTGTAGACCCAGCCTTAGTACTTTCCAGAGCCATACAAGCACATAATGTGGCGAAAGGTCATAGAGCTGCCCACATTTCTACCCTTTGCCCAACCATACCACCACTTCATCCACCCATGAGCTGAAGATTTGCTCCAGTCACCAAGTTAGTTGTCAGGCTTAATGACTGAGTCTTTGTACAAAAGCTCAGTTAAATCTAGAAGTGCACACACAAATTCTGCCCTCCGGTGAGAAAAAAGAATGCATATTTGTGCCCCTTTTAGCTTTTACTGGTTTCCCACCAAATCTCTTAATACTTTTTCTGACTTACTCCAAGTTTTCAACTTTTGAATAACTGCATTTGCAGCTCTGCTAATTTTGCTGCTCTGGGAACACAGAAAAATCTGGCTGCCACAACTGTGGTTCTTTTGTGTTCAAAACTGCATCACTTATGTATTTAAAAATACATATGATATTTATAAAGCCTACTCAAAACATTACCAAATTGTCCCATTTTCATGTTTTCATGACAATTTATATGTTTTCCATATGGGCAAGTGCTGACAATATGATACAAGCTTAATGGAACAAATTGTGGTTTCTCTTTATTGTCTTGGCATCAAAAATCTACACTTGCATAAAAATAACTCTCTCCACTATTTTCCAGGGATGATTTTTCATTAATGCAATATTAAGTGCTGCTCTCTCTCTCATTTTAGTTAAAAATGTGCCAGAAATTTTCACTGCTCACCTCACCACCATATCTGGGAGTATTACAAATCTATTGAAAAAAGCAGCTGATATCCAGAGAGTTCAGAATTATTCAGATGAGTTTTCTATAACCTACCGTGAGCTCCACAAAAAGACTCAGGTTTGGGAGGGGAGGGGAAAGGTGCCTCACTCTTTCTATCCACAGGCAGACAGAATTAATTGCCTCTACACTGCCCTTCTACTTGTTTTGTCCCTCCAACTTTCCAGAAGCAGGAAGAGTTAATGCCTGCAAGCATTAGGAGAAGACTGTGCTAAAAGACTAAGGCTGAAAAAGCTGACAGTAAATTATTTCCTTAAAAGTTCTCAAGGACTCCAATGTGGCACTGAAAAGAGCTATTATTCCTATACTCCAATAGCATATGTACTTCAGCCATCTCCATCCAGTCTCTGCTGCCTCCCTCTCCCTACCTTACTGCAGAGCTGTCCTTTCCTTCTACTTTTCTCCTCCTCCAATTACTGCAGTCCTAATGTAGAGAAAGCTTTCCCTGACCTGAAGCTCCTCAGTAGGCAGTCAGATGAGCTAGCTTTCTCTTCATTTAATCTAGCTCCTACACACGCTTCACAACATGACAGACATGTCAAATGAGCCATCCGCCAGGCCACTGACAGCAGTTTCTGGGGCATAAGAGAGGCAGCTGATGGAGAGGAGATTGTTGGAGGGAGTCAGGAAGACAGGAAGCCATAGGTAATATCATGAGTGCCCTGCTGAAAACTGACAGCTTAATGGGTATGATGCTGCTGGTTATTTTACGTACCTCAAGTCTTGGTCTTGAATAATATACTTACTACTGAGAAGTTAAAGTGGAAAATAGATTTTGCCAGAGTTAATAACAAAGGCTAATGATATAGAAGTTGTGGGTAATAGGCACCACCTCAGTCACAGTCTACAACGTTTTACTTCCTAAGAGCTGAATTTTGATGAAAGTTGCTGTGCTGAGGGAACAAAAACAAGTTAATTCATCCACAGAAAAAGCAGCTGGTATCATACTCAAACCTTCTGGACAGATTCTCTCTAGGATAGGCATCGGGCAACCTATTTAAGAAGCAGGCTTAAAAGATAGCTGACTCAGACATTCTCTGAACGAGCTTCCTATTAACTAACTAGAGATATTCAGCCACCAATTGGCGCTTCCTCCTACAAGGAGAAGAAAGCAGCACTTCCACCAACTGTTCTCTTTTGAGGTGACTCACCTCAGTGACACTACTGTCCCTAGACATGCATACACTTCCATTTATAACTCCCACATCTGATGGGAAAAAATCTGCAGAGAGCACTAGAAAAGTGCATGGATTGTCACTTCCTTTTTTTAGCAAGACATTTTTTATCAGTTATGTGGGAAATGCAGTTCAGGAGTGTCTTCTTGCCTTCTGTACACCACATCATCCCATGCTCACAGCAAACTGACACTGCCATGAATGTAAATAGGAGTGCAGATCAGCTTCAGCAGAAGTTTCCATTGTTGGCATTCTGCAACTTATTGTATTCTGTTTATTCTGACTCACGTTTTCTTCACCTGCTATCTTAATTTTCCTCATTTCATTACATTTCCTTTAAAAGAGCTTGTGGTTGAGGTCTAAGAAAGTCCAAGTAATAATTACTTTCATCTTTTTCTTTAGCAGGTGTTTTAAGGGTAGATCTCTCAACAGCATTTATAAGATGAGCATTAACAGCAAATAAAGTGAGCTTCAGAGGAACAGAACCTAAAACTTCTCTTGCTTTACTTCTGGATTGTTTTCATATTAGGTACAGTATACATATGTAGTTTAATTAGGACAAATTCTCTGCTTGCTTATGGTCTCATCCTTTGCAAAAGTACCACGCTAGTAGTGTTGAATAGGCTATGCATCAATCTGATGTTCATGCATAGTGTTGAATCTCTCTCACCAATTAAGCAGAGTTTTGGAAAAGCTGTGGATCCAAAAGTTCACATGATGAAAATTTTGGCACAGAACTGAATATTCTCCATTAAGATGCACTACACAGAGTAGTAAGCTGTATTCTGCAGTCGTTCATTTATCACCTAAGCAGAGTCTTCATTAAACACCTGTCCATTCCCCTTATGTGTCAATAGCTTGTATTTCAAGCAACTGATTGCTCAGTAACAGGGAGAAAGTTTGCAGACAGGAAACTGCTGAGTCTATTCTGTGAAATAGAACATAATTACTGAAATTAGATAAACTTCCTGGAAGCTGTACAATGGAATCCACTGCAATCAACACCTATAGCCTTAAGTCTTAGAACTTAACAAAATTGCTCATTTGTTCAAACAGCAAGTTGTCATCAGGTTGTACATGGTTCTTGCTTTTTCACGTAGCACCAAAATCTACATAGTTTGATTTTGAATTTTCACTTTAGTTCTTCATGATAAAGTGATTTAATAGTCACCAAAATCATTAAACAAATAATAATTTTAAAAATTGTGTTGCAATAAGATGAAATGGTACAGAATATTGACCATTGTGCAAACACTCTCCTAAGGAATTTTGGTGCCTGGATGGACAAACAGGATTTTTTCTTTATAAGGAAATTAACAAGTAGAAGAAATCTGTTCACAGGGAAAATGAAAATAGGTATTTTTGCTGTTTCTCCAGACTGAATAAAGGTTCTTCTGACCTATGAATTACAGTGAATGGAATTCCTTGCTTTTCACAAACCATTTGAAAATGAGTTTTTCCACATTACTAATCATACTATTTAATCAATTTCAGTTACGTCATAAGCTTCAAATGTTCTTTTTCTTCTGGCACTTCTCTGCATTTCACCCTTAAAACTTGCTTTGCAGTTAAAACATCCACATCAAAAAGTACTGATATATATGGTCACCAACTTCATGTGCCATTTCCTAAACATTTTATAAAATAGAACCACAGCACACGTATTAAAAAAACCAGACAATATATGTATTTTCAGGAATGATAATAGATTGCTGTCACATCACACTAATTCTTAGCAGAAATTCAACAGTTTTCCCTAACGGACAAAAGGGCTTGGCCAGGCCTGGTAATGGAAAATGAGCCAGAAGATGATGTCAGGTTTTAAAAAATACCCTATAGAAAGACTCCAAGAGTCAAAGGGCACACTATGTTTACTACATGATTTGGAATTTAAACCATTCCCTTTTGAGTCTATTTTCTTTCAACAGATGTATTTGAGGTGTACAAACACTGAAAGTCTAGACTCCTTTTTACATAAATTTGATTTTTCTACCTTAATTATTGTTTATATTGTACATCATTTAGGTGT
Organism: Mycteria americana; assembly: GCF_035582795.1. Classification (NCBI taxonomy): domain Eukaryota; kingdom Metazoa; phylum Chordata; class Aves; order Ciconiiformes; family Ciconiidae; genus Mycteria; species Mycteria americana. Next base: position 52,463,158 of record NC_134371.1, on the reverse strand, counting down.
GATTATGTTATATTTAAGTATGCCTAAATTAATTCACATTAATCTAGTTACCTAAATTACAGTTGAAAAATTATTTTAATGTGACACCCTGTTAATTTTTTCCTTTGGTACTTCACATCTGCATCCCTGGGGCAATGCAACCGTATCCCATCTAATGCAAGAGTTTCAAAGCTCCAATATAGTATACGAACTTAGGATCATATGAATTGCCGTACATTATCAGAGTCACAAGCCATTTAGTCTAACATCCTATCCCCTGCAGGGAAGATACTCTAGGGGAAGGTGGAATAAACCCAGCAGTAGGCAATAACAAAATATAACTTGCAATGCAGTCATTTGACACAAAGAATGAAAACAGTGATTTTAAGGACAGCTACCATAAGAACAGAGATGAAAACACAACAATAGGTAACTGTTTTAAAGAACACCAAGAGGTTTCTTTTATGTAAGTTTTCATTCCAGTGACTCTTGATACACCTCTGATATTCCAGCATGGGCTACAATTAAAATTATTTTTCAGGACACAGCTATGGGCAAGAGAGGAAAATGTGCATTTATTCTATATAGCGCTGTTTAAAATGTGCTCTCCAAGGGGCCCAAAAATTTTTATTCAGGGGAAATATCTGGTTTTGCTTATGCTACCTTAAATTAGTAGTAAATCTAATTGTACTGCCTTTAGTTTAGAAGGGCATAATGGAAAGCAGAATTCAGCCATTATGCACCTTAGGACATACCTACAGAGTATGTGAACCATACAGAGGCTAATGATCTTTATCAACAACTGAATTACAGCAATCCAAGGGCCTGTGTACAGAGAAAACCCTGACAAAATCACAGATGCAGAAGCCGCACTTCTCTTACCCTGTCTTAAGTAGAGTATTCCACTAGGGCTGAAAGGCCTGATTTTTTTTCCCCTCTCTAGACAAGACTTCAATCCACACAAAAAATGAGAAAAGAGACCTTGGTTCCCCTTCACTGAAAACTTTCATAATAGCCTTCTTCCACGTCTTCTATGAGAAGGCCCTGCATAAAGGAAGCTACTTACTGAAGAAGGCTTGAAATGGGCTTCCAGAAAAAGCACAGATCTTTTGCAGTAAAACCTGCACCAAATTTTACAGAAAAGGGGAAGACCTCCTTGAAGCACATGAAACCAAGCCTTCTAGCAGTGATAAGACAGTAACTCCACATAATGGAACTCTGCTTTTTAATATTTTTTCTTTACATAGTAAAAGAAATTCAACTTTGAGATTTTTCAGAAAACTATGTTAGGAATGTCACATGACTCAGCCCAGAAACTCAAAATCTTTTTAGCTCTACACCTTTTGCGTATACGTTACAGTACAGTCTAATTACATAATCACTTATTTGTCAATATCATATTTTTTCTCCTACAAACTCAGAGACAGATGTAATATCCTACAATATTTTTCATTGCCATAATGGCCCAGTATGTCTTTACTGACAGACTTTTATGTGATTAAATTCTCATCTCTCTTCAGTAAATATTTTATTATTTTAGTCAGCAGTCATATACTATAGACTTTTTTTTTAACCAGCAGCAATGCTGCCTTAAGTTCAATTTTGAGATGAGATTTTACTTTGAAGCTAACTTAGCTGCATGCACACATATCCTACAAATGCAAGTAACATCTCACAATGTTCTTAAGCTTGTCAATGTATCTGACAAGTAGCCAAACTATGCAACAACAGTGGCCAACCGATGATCAACAAATAACAGTGGGTTTTAGCTGAAAAAAAAATATTTCTACAACGTTTTCTCAATTCTTGGAAAACTAAATGCATCAAGTATAGAGCTTTGTTCTGTCCTAGAAAGTTAATTAAATATAACTAGCCAGATCATCAGCCAGGCTTGAAATATGGATGATCATACCTGCGATGTAGAATAAACCTATGAAGTAAACCAGCTGTGACTTATAGAATTATTCACTAGACAGTACTCAGATGTTGGTGGATCAGCAAATCCATGCTTTGTTTCTGACCGCTGGAACAGAACACCAGACCAGTGGTGAGAGACTGCAGTAGTCATGAATGCAGATTTGGCTCATGCAGGTTGAAAAGCTGAGACAGATAATTGATTCGCCAGACTCTCTGGCATATACAAAGTGTTCAACAGCACAAAATGCAACATTATCTGAAGTGATATGATAATTGTACTTCAGAAATAGTAGCTGACAATGTAGCCAAGAGTTGCCTCTTAAAGGGATTTTATAAGTGTGACATTTCTTACCTTTTGAATACTTAACCTTACTCTTGCTACGTGCTTTTACCATCAGGACTGTTGAAGAAGTGTGCAGAAAAAAATGGAGTAGAAAAGAGCAGCACTGAAAACAGTACTGTCTAGTAAGAAATTAATTAAAGCTGTACAATATTGATTGTAAGAAATGTATTATTTTGCAATCTCCAGAAAATAAACTCAGAATATACAATAATAAATATAATATTCTCATAAGTGGAGCGTTATTTATACTGTAGGTGGGTAGAGACTAACAAACCAGAGCTCTTCCATATTGGTAAAGGATAATTTCAGGTAGGTGATCTTTTTCTCCCCCTTACATCTTTCTTGTAGGAACAAATAACAACTGATTTCCCTTTCCAGTATCTTGTCTCACCCTTCTTTGAGAAGTAGGGAGTTTGAACTTCCAGCCAGGCCAGATAATTTACTAGTTGCTGTACTCATTAGTATAGCCAAAATTGACTCAAATTTCTCTTGTAAAAGCACTTAATTTTCTGTTTTAAAAGGCATATTAATACATGCACAGTATTTCTGTGGCTCAGACTCAGAACATATTCACTAGCTGAAATTGTTCTTATGGCTCCTTTCCTCTCTAGGAAAGTTACTGCTTTGGCTGAATTTTGTTTATGGAGTCGTCCCATTTCTGCCTAATATTCAAAAAAAGCCAAACCTCCTGGGAAAATGTACTCTTAACTTAGAAGCAAAAGAAAGGACATGTTCACTGAGATCAGATTCAGTTCTGAAATGGGGAAAGTCAGTTTAAGATAAAAAAAAAAAAAAAAAGGCTGTTTTGACATATGGTCTTCCTTTGTACATAAGACAAGTAACTTTGAGAAACTGTTTCACTGTACCACATATAGGGCCCTGTAGGGCTTTTTCAGATGAAAGGAAAAGATAGTAGTGTGATCTGCACGGGTGTCAACAAGAGTCTAATCAGACAACATTGGGACTGCAGAAGGTAGGCACCTAACTACAGAACCATTACTATAAATGATGACAAATAGATGGAAAGAGCTTGGTTTAATGGTGAGACCTTAAAGTGAACTTGTAAGATCTATATGCAATAAAAAGCCTTTAATGTTGTGCACTGAAGAAGTTGATAAGAGAATCAGTGATATACAAGGGAATATGGAGTACCACAGTGCTATTATAGTATAGGTATTTCTAACAGGAACACTATCTTAATGACTTCTTTGTAGATGTTTTATAATGTAATCAATTGTTGGAACATTTGTGCGTGTGACACCTACAGTGTCATCCCTAAAAACAGGTTTAATCAGACACGTAGGCTGTACAGACTGATGGAGCTTTGACATCTCTCACCTTTACAAGGCTTTCTGTGACCGTGAGCACCTCAGTATTTTTATAAATCTGGTTTATGTCTACTGGAACACATGGACTGATGCCTACATGGAAGAACACAGCTATGTATGAACCGCAACTGCAGTTTCTTGTAAAAAACATTTACTCCATCTCTTTCTAAATAACTGCAGTTCTGAAATATATCATACATGGGCACTGTAGATTAACAAACCTTTCTTTATCACTTCTAGAAAAACACTGATCTCTTTTCCAAATAGAAAATAATATTTACAGAAAAATTCATTTGGAAAATGGAAACCAAAAATTTGGAGCCCCATACACTTCAGAACATGGGTATCCTTAAAGCAATAAAATTTAATCTCCCAGATTTGTAAAAACAAACATATTGCCTTAACAAATATTTTCAATTGTGTGCCATGCAAAGAGTCTGTTGGCAGGCTCTTGATCCTTTACACCAAGAAAACATAACAGGAAACTCTAGGGAAACAGAAACATACCAGTGCTGGACACACAGTGGGAGGTGCTCACAAGTCCAGTGCAGATTGTAAAAGGTGTCTAAAGGAAATTGTTCAATTTATTACTTATTTAAAAAGCAGTATATACCTTTACTCAGTGCCTGGGAACCAAAGAACATATGTGTAGGTAAGGCAGAAGACTGAAAGTCCCTCGCCTGGCAGAACCTACCCACTCTCTCCAACTGAAATACAAAAGCACAGAATTTGACACCCCCCTGAATTTGTAATTAACCTTACTACAAATTCCTTCAATACCGGAGAAATCACTGGACAGAATGTTTGCATAGTAGTTCTAAAATGCTAGTACTATGGATGGATTTTCTATTACTTTTAAACATAAATATGAATACAGAGATTGGCTTGAAATATCCCTCATCTAACACTATTCTTATAGGTTCAACCATAAACAGCAATATAGGTTTTTTCTTTTTCCACTGACGAGGGAGGTAAAGGATCAAAATTTCAAAAATTATCAATGACATGAGATGACCAGCTCAAAATATCATAAAGAGGCTTGATCGCCTTTGAAAACCTAGAGCAGGCACCCAAATCACTCTCCACTCTCAAAACAATACCTTGCTCTCTGAAATGGCACGATAAAGAGCTTGATCCTGATGATGGTCAAGAATAACATAGAGGAAAATAATGAAGGTATTAAGGCCACTAAGTGTGGTAGAACACAGAATGAAGAGGGCACAGTCACTATTCATAAGCATTGACTTGTTTTGCCCATGTGCTTTAATGGCAACAGGCACACGGTACGTTGAGCTGTGCTAATGAAAGAAGGTTGCGCTACCCACCATTGACCCAGAATGTAAGAAGGGCTGTCTTTGGGCATTCAAAGGTGCACAAAAAAGCTTGCTGCTGCTCCTCCATAGATATTTTCTTGCAATGAAGTTAAAATGTGGCTTTTTATACAAGCTATGTTACAAGATAATTTCTCCTAAAAAATAAACTCATAAAAAATGCTCTTAAAAAAATGCCTGATCTATGTTTTCAGCCCACATAGATATTAAACCTAGTTTCCTAGACCCTGAAAAGCTAATTATGCATTCAATTAGAGTTTCTTAATAAAGATTAAAACTCTGAAGTCTATTACAAGCCCGTATTTAATTCAACTGCCATTTTATCCATGCCATGAAAGTGTGAGTGGTAACAATGAATATAAATTATAATACATGCCATAGAGTGAATGCTATTTGTCCAAGTACGTTACTATAAAGAATTAAATTTTGCTATCGGTTCCATAATCTAGTTAAAATTGGTATTCTTTATTTGGTCTTTCAATGTAGTCCAATTTCCTACTTTGAAAAACAAATTCTAGGGAATAAAGAAAAGAGATTAATTTATCATTAAGACTCTGCTTAATTGAAGTCAATTCCGAACAAACTTGAATTCAATTTCTGCTCATTAAATTGAATGTGCTCTGCGTTTCTCTCTGCATTGCTTTGAGCAAGCAGCTGAGAACAAGGGACTAACATCAAAATTATTAAATTGAGGAGATTTTATTTGGTCTTCACATGCCAGAGCCGCTTTGATGAGGAGCTGTTTTGGCACTGAAAGGAAACGAGAGCAGCTGGAGGAAAAATCAAATGAAACTAAGCCTCGGAAAATTGAAGAAAACGCAAGCTTAATAATATTTAATAATTAAATTTCCACAAACAATAGCGGCAAATGAAGTAATCTGCAAAGTCTGTGAACTCATTTGCATAATTGATGCCGGTCCCCTGTAAATGAATAATGAAGATAATAAAAGATGTTGCTAAAAATGGGCACAATAACAGCAAATTTCATCAAGCCGCGCGCTCTGATTAATCTGCTCTTGCAAATCAGCAGCGAGAGGGGGACGCGTGATTACCCGCGCCGCGGCCGGCAGCAGGCGGCAGCCTGCCCTTTCCCGCCGCCTGGCCCCGGGCGCCCCGCGCCCGCCCCCGCCCCCGCCCCGGCGGCAGGGGCCCCGCCGGGTCCCCGTGCAGCCGAGGCGCCGCCTCCGGCACGGCGCTGCCGAGCCGGGGCGCCCCGGAGCCGCCGCGCCGCTGCGACAGGGCTCCGGGGGCCGCGGCAGGGCGAGAGGCGCTTCCCCGCCGCACGGCCCCGCAGCCAAGGCGAGCACCTGCGCGCCGCTTGCCCGCCGGAGCAGCGCAGCGGGGAAAAACGGGGAGCCCGCCGGCAAACGCTGGTCCCGCGGCTACGGGCAGGGCCCCAGCGTCCGCGGACGCCGCCTGTGCAGGGAGTCACATACCCTGCCCCTCCTGGTGGGCCGGCACAAAGCTCCGCCGTTCGGGCTGTCCTGAGCTAACCGCAGCGTCCTGCTCAGCGACCTTTCCACAAGCCCAAGCCCTCTCCTAGAAAACGCCCTGCCTAACTGCCCAGGCGACGGGTCACGGTCCCTACCTACATGTCGTTGCCTGGTAGGGCCTTCAAAGCGGGAGAAGGTCCAGCTGGGGCAGCTGTGCACCTGGCGCTTCTGCTTAGCCTGTCAGTTGTACCATCACTCATTTATTCATACGAATAAGGCTAGCCATATGTGTAACCCTCTAACCTTTACCCTGATGGAGCACCTCGTGGCTCCGCTCAGACTCATGACAGAATGCATGGCCCAACACTTCACAAGTCAGCCTCTGCTCTACACAGAGGAAGCCTAAGTGCCACAAGTACGAACTGCTGGCCAGGTTGTAATCTGGCTCACATGTTGGTAGCCATAAAATAATACTTCCATACTTAATACTCAGTTTACCCTGATTTAGCTACTCCCACAAGGGTCTTCCAACTCTGCAGATTTCACTGGCATTAATTAGTGCTTTTCACAGGACCGGGATTTTTCACAGATTGCAAAAAAAAGATAGGAGAAACCAGTTATGCTGCTTCCTGAAGGTAATGCGTAGGCTGGCAGTGGACACTATGCATTGGAAACAGGAAAGTAGTCCGAAAAGTAGTATCTTTTTATAATGCAGCCACTACAATTTTTTAAAGCAGTTAGAAATAATAATTTAGGAAGATATTACTTCATTGGGATTACTCATAGGAATATTTATAGGATCAAGCCCAAAACTGTTAATCTGTAGATGTAATTTAATATTCATTCTGTTGCCTTGAACGAGTGATCTCTCAGACCATTGAGTGACTGCAGTGAATGAGAACTTTTCACTGTACGTAATATTTAAGTGTTTTATAGCCAAAGTACAAGATACCCTCTATTTCAATTGTGTTATTTTGCTCAAATTCTGGATCCACCTTAACAACTACAATTTGTTTGAAGTAAAGGGCATGTTTTTTATTACAGAATGGAAACTTCAATACTAGACACACCAAAGAGAAGCCTTTTATATCAGCCTAGTGAAAAACAAAAAAACATTATTTTCTCCTGTTTATGCTCATTTGCAAGCTGCAGTTCCATCTATTTAATTTGGTGATCTTTAACTCATAAACCACCATCTCCCTCGTTTAAACATAAAGGAGAAGCCTAGTCTGCCTTTTGTGGCAAATATATCCCCTTCATCTTTCCTTTTGCACTGATACTAAACAAGTGTTTAAATCTAGTTATTAAATCTATGTACAGCACTATATAAACATCCAATGCAGTTTGATATATCATCATTCATACAAACATATCATGAGCAAACTGCATTCAGTACATACAAAAGCATACTATAAGCAGTTTTTTCATGAGCTTGACAAGGGGGGCAATAACCAAGCTTACGATACCAGCAGACCTGGATGGCAAGAAAGAAAGTTTGATTGTTTTATTAGGCATGTAGGGAATTCTTTTATTAGTGAAATAGGAACAGATCCCACTATATAGAATACAAATCCATATGGCACAGCTAGGAGGATAGCTTTTAATCATATCTTTCTTTTTTCTAATACTTGAGGAATAATTCAGTTCCCAGAATAAGTCAGGCCAGCCTTTGAACTGCTACAAATTCAGCAACTTTGTCATTGAACCTAAGGATCCTCCTTTTGGCTGTGGATCGCTGAAGCACAACATCCTCTGGCTGTAAGCACAAAACAGCCAAGAGCCAAAGGGAATACTGAGGCACATAAAGCAGTTTTATACCAAACAAGATTCCTCCCGCTAAACAGTACAAAGACCATGGAACAGGACTAAGGATCCTCAGTCCAATGGGTTTGTAAACTTAGGAGTCAAAGATGCCATTAATAAGGGAGACTACATTAAAAAAAAAAATGTATGAATGGAAATTTGGATTCAGTTCCTGATGGAAGTGATATATTTGGGGTGAAAGCTAGCTATTATAATGAGCTGGGTTATACATGAATTTAAAGCAGACCTTATGGTCACTCACAACTTGAATTACATTCAGACTTGAGTCAAAGCGGCAGATGGAAGAGTTCTGGGTGAGCTTATTTCTATTCTCAACTTGATGAAATTCCAAGTCAACAAAAGGATGTGATGACTGCTGAGTGAGACATGAAATAACAAAAGGGCCATAACGACAAGAAGACAAAGATGGATGTTGTCATTTGCAGAATATCACACAATCAGAATCACAGAATCGTATAGGTTGGAAAATACCTTTAAGATCATCGAGTCCCAACCATAAACCTAACACTACCAAGACCACCACTATACCATGTCCCTAAGCACCTCATCCAAACGTCTTTTAAATACCTCCAGGGATGGCGACTCAACCACTTCCCTGGGCAGCCTGTTCCAATGCTTGATAACCCTTTCAGTGAAGTAAAATTTCCTAATATCCAGTCTAAACCTCCCCTGGCGCAACTTGAGGCCATTTCCTCTCGTCCTATCACTTGTTACTTGGGAGAAGAGACCGACCCCCACCTCGCTACAACCTCCTTTCAGGCAGTTGTAGAGAGCAATAAGGTCTCCCCTCAGCCTCCTTTTCTCCAGGCTAAACAACCCCAGTTCCCTCAGCCACTCCTCATCAGACTTCTGCTCCAGACCCTTCACCAGCTTCGTTGCCCTTCTCTGGACACGCTCCAGCACCTCAATGTCTCTCTCATAGTGAGGGGCCCAAAACTGAACACAGTATTCGAGGTGCGGCCTCACCAGTGCTGAGTACAGGGGCACGATCACTTCCCTAGTCTTGCTGGCCACGCTACTTTTGATACAAGCCAGGATGCCATTGGCTTTCTTGGCCACCTGGGCACACTGCTGGCTCATATTCAGGCGGCTGTCAACCAACACGCCCAGGTCCTTTTCTACTGGGCAGCTTTCCAGCCACTCTTCCCCAAGCCTGTAGCGTTGCATGGGGTTGCTGTGGCCCAAGTGCAGGACCCAGCACTTGGCCTTGTTGAACCTCATACAATTGGCCACCAGCCCATCGATCCAGCCTGTCCAGATCCCTCTGCAGAGCCTTCCTACCCTCAAGCAGATCAACACTCCTGCACAACTTGGTGTCATCTGCAAACTTACTGAAGGTGCACTCGATCCCTTCATCCAGATCACTGATAAAGATATTAAACAGAACTGGCCCCAACACAGAGCCCCAGGGAACACTACTTGTGACCGGCCGCCAACTGGAGTAAATTCCATTCACCACCACTCTTTGGGCCCGGCCATCCAGCCAGTTCTTTACCCAGCGAAGAGTACACCGGTCCAAGCCATGAGCAGCCAGTTTCTCCAGGAGAATGCTGTGGGAAACCGTGTCAAAGGCTTTACTGAAGTCTAGATAGACAACACCCACAGCCTTTCCCTCATCCACTAGGCGGGTCACCTTGTTGTAGAAGGAGATCAGGTTGGTCAAGCAGGACCTGCCTTTCCTGAACCCATGCTGGGTGGGTTCATGCATTGTTCATGCATTCAATATGCATTGTTAAATTCAAAATGGAGATCAAGGAAAGAACAGAACAAGAGTTGCACTCTGAAGGATGCTACAGTTGAGGTTTAGTAGTAGAATTGATTATAAGATGATTGCCCTGAGTGATTTTTATGAAAAGGAGGGAAAAGGCCACAGGCACCTAGAGTCAACACCAAGTGCTCAGAGCATTCACACAGGATATGGGATAATGACAAAGGAGGACTTAAATGTGTCCCCTGGATGCCAGGCAAAAGTATATTTCCATCCTGTTCTAACCTACAGTCAGACTCATTTAAGAGCTGATGTTTCAGCTCTTAACATCAACAGTCATTCTTATGCCAAAAGCATATCCCAAAGATCAGTGGTGATTCTGAAAGGGAAACTTGTTGGGAATTCTTTGCACAGTCATCAGAGCTGATACCTGGAACTGTGTTTCCCAGGACAGAAACCTGCATTTCTCTGTGGCTGGCACAAGCCTCCATCTTTTCCACCACAGTCCAGCCTAGAAATTATTTTTCCTGTAGAAAAATATTCGAAACTGGCATATTCAGTACTTTCTCATCAATGATCAACACTTATATTCTCATAGCTCTACTGTACAGTTAGGGTGCAATGTGTAATTAAATGGTAATTAATTGTAGTTTCACAGTAAAATATCTGGGCAAAAATAGTAATTCCATTGAACAAAGCTAGTACAATTCTGCTTTGCACAGAATCCAGACATATAGGTATATCACTTGTCATAATCATGGAAAGATGGGAGAACTGAAATCAAAAGGAAAGGTTTTTAAACATTTCATGGTTTGATCCAAGAGTCATAAGGAGGATTTACCAGAATTCTTAATGGCTAAGTATTTACACTTTGATATCAGGCTATAACTTGGCATGTAACGACTCAACAAGGAATGTAATCATTATTTTTTTAGATCAGTTTTGGGAAAAGTTTAGTTCAGTCTAAATTTTTAACATAAACAATTGTAATAAAAAATAAAGTTTGATGGCTTACAAATTTTTCTTATGGTTATATAGCAAAACTGTGATATTAAAAATATACCCTTGCTAGCAGTTAAACCATAGTACTACATGGTGATTCAAACATCACCCAGTCCAGAATTTCTGTAGCACAGCCACAGCTGAAGAATTTGCAGGTATCTCATCATATTGACAGTACTCAGCATAATTAGTTTGGGGTTTGTTTTGTTGGTTTAATCCATTTTTTTTTAACCAATGCATTTCCCAAATTTTTAAAAACGCTGAAACTTAGGTTTTTAGCATATTTTTCTAAAACAGGTGACACCAAGGCTTGAAAAATTGATTCCATGTGAACCTTCAAGCTGGAAGAACACTAGTGTGAGCTTCTGAAGGAAAGGCAGATAGCCATGCCAATTTGTATGAAAAAAAGGTCAAATGAATTGGTAAATTAAAGGCAAGATTCTCTCCATTCTGTCTTTCCTCACTGCCAGACAGACCTCTCTTCCAGCCAAGGCCCAAAGGTGGGATGCAATGTGTGACAGATTCGGAATTAGTTCTATAGCCTCAGTATCATGATTCATTATATTGTGTAAAATACGTTCAACAATAAAAGGTAAAAGTGAGTGAGCATCAATATGCGTAAAACAAGTGTATTAGGGGCTAGATGCAGTGATGTTCCTTGTAATGTGGAAAGTTTGAAAACTATGTCAACAGGCTTCAACAATACCCTTTACAATCAGAGCAAATGGAAAAGTTCAGTGGGGTAGTCATCACAAATTTTAAAAATCGAAAAGCAGATGTTTGATTGATTTAAGAAATGGTACTTGCAGTTTTCAGATAATGATATATGTTGATATAAAACTCATTTTATTTTGAAGAATTTTCTTTTATTTCCTCCTCTTTTTGAGCCCTATCATTGTTACTCTGTTAGAAGTCATTATCAAAAAAATCTTTGTCTGATAGTAGGACTGGGAATAATTGGGTTTAGTCCACTACAGTCCAGTCCAGTGACTCTGGTGCATTGACTCAAGACCTGACCTTTGTTGACTAATTAATTAAAAGGACCCTGTATCAGATGCAAGTGTTGTGATTGTTTTTAATGCCCTAAAGCAATCTTAGTCAGAAAAAAAAGATTCTAGTGTGCTATTCTCAGCATGTTTTAGTACAGGTATTTTTCATCTTTAAACATGAAGATGAACAACTGTGTTTTTAATTACTTGCCTTTCCATCCAAAATATTGTTTAGAAATGAATTAGGTAAGCTCTCACCTCAATGAAACACTAATTCAGAGATGCTGAGATTGGTGCAGTATCTGGATAAACCTATAATCTAAAAAGGCAGAAACAGCTTTTATTAACGTCTATTTTTTCTTTCCTTCCTTTCTCCCTCTCCTCCCCCTTCTGATTCTTAGGGTGCCTATGTATTCCCTGTTCTGTTCAACCAAACATTCTAGTATTGCATCTACATAGACTCCATCCAGACAGCATCCTGAAATACGGATCTTCAGCACATCCCTGTTTTGTCCCCCAGTGTTCCAAAGAAAGACTGACAGGATTTAGCAACTCTTGCAGAAAATTGTTCCATTTTAAGTTTCACTTGATCTTAGCTGATAGTTTTCAGGGAGAAGCAAATTACATTGGTCTTAGTACAAATAAATTAACAGATTGGATGAACACTCATTGCAACAGGAGGAAAGGACTAAGGCTCATTCTTTCTCCTCCCCTGATTTCTACAGTCCCTAAGTGGAGCTTGTGGATTTTATCTGCAGAGCCAGTCAGTAAATCTGGCCAATGTCTTCATAGGCTAAGTCAATCTGGGAAGTTGTGTTAGACCTTTTTGTACTCTCTTTTTCATTCAGCTGCCACGTTTCCTTCTAGTCATAGTTAACTTGTCAATGTAATTGCTAGGAAACAGGCTTTCTTCGACCACTCCAACTGTTTACTTTCATTGCATCTTGAAATTGTATATGATGGTCTTCCATGCTAACTGGCCCTGAACACCATAAACTTCAGCTAAGTGTTCTGCCATATTTCTAAAAAAGAAAAATTAAAAATTGACTGGTTGACAGGACTTCTATCATACTTTTGGGACAGATTTCTTCTGGTGGGAGATTTCTCTTCCAACCTTATACCACTACATTGTCTAAGTTGAGTTTTGTTGGAATTTTCATATTTTAAATGTTCCTTTTTTATTTGCTACTCTGTAGCTTTTACTAGGTTAGTAATGGAGAAGACAGGTAAAAAGGTGTCACATAAACTTCTGACCATGGCTTAGAGGTTGATAAAAGTATCACTAGAGATTGTATTTCTTCTACCAGTTCGCATAACTAGGGCTTTGGCTCATACTGTCATGCATTTAGTCATAGCTGGTGACATTTGGTTATGCAACGTGCTTTTTTCTTCTTCTAGTAAAGGAGGAGATTTATTGTCACGCTATACTAACTTCCATATAACTACAAGTAGCAATGGGCAATTAAAATAATCTTATTGGAAAGCTGTTGCTGAAGGGTTATTTTGCCAAAAAGTTAAACTCACTATTTAATTGTACTAACAGCATTATATAGAATGAAGAAAATCCAGGGGGGAAATCTTTACCTAAAAATAGTCCTGTCACTACAAAACATTAGATTCTGGAAAATTTTCTCTAGCTTGTTCAGCATCATCAAACCATTAATTCTAGGTGGTACTTTTAATGACACTCCCTCAGAGGGACAATATTAGACATTCACTTGTATGATCTTCACCTTGTATGAAGAGAATGAATAAAAAATGAAGTTCTTCACTGTGAACTATTCCAGACTAGCTATTTTCATTTTAAAAACTGTTTATTTTACTTTGACAGTCTGAAGGTTAAATTATCTCTGAGTTTTCTGATCTTCTACTGTGAAGCTAGTGGGAAGACTCGGAGCAGACTGCTGCCTCTTAAGATGGTAAAGGAAGATATAAAATGTGGCCCAAATGTTAATACTCTAAAACTATTAAATGTCTAAGTCATAGAATCATCAAAAACTTTCTGACCAGTGATACTTTGTTCTGTCAAGAGTGTACAAGATCTTAATTACCGATACAGAGCTATGGGAAATAAAAAAGAACTAAGATGCTCTTTCAAAATAAACTTTTACAGTGATGCATTTTGAATGCCATGCAATGTTTCCTATGCATTCCACAACACGTGCCTACCTAACTCCAGTAGAGATACTGTTTCTGAGCCAGAAACGGAAAGGATTTATGTTCTTGTACACATTTAAGGATTTGATCCCTATACTGGATTTACTGCCATTGCCTAAACAGAAGAGAAGGTTTTGACCACCCTGACTATGAAAAAAGCATAAAAGTTTATTGGTCATGCATATACCCTTTGCCCTTCTTAATAACAAACCATAAGTAGAATTTGGGACATACTCTGCATCACAGATTTTGTAAGTGCCTCCTCCACATCATTAGTGAACCTTAACTGAATTCACATGGAAGGAGAGTTTTTCAAAAAATCCTCATTGTTTAGAAAAGCTGAAGTTTACCAGGCTTTTAGCTGAGGTTACCAGAATCTGTGTGGGGAATTGCACATGTCACTGCAGTCATGTCACAAAATATATACACTGCACTGGGCAGCTACACTGAGAGCGCCGTACCAGCTTTTTCTAGAATAAACCTGTAAAGCAGACCAGTACTGGAGATATTTGCTACTAGCTCATACAGAAATGAGTTCAGAGCCTTTTGAATTACTTGTTCAGTGCTCTAGCTGATAAACCACAGCCTACTTATTATACTATTTATGCCTCATTGTTCAAAATTTACTTGCCTATCATGAAAGGCTGCTATATTGTAACTAAATGTAAATCTTAAATACACAAAGTCTTATCAACTATATGTAGAATATCTTTTAGAAGTATATCTTCAGTTGGATATTCAGTCTGACTACTTGCCTTAATTTATGCAAATATAGCCTATAGCTAAAAGCTTTGTATATTTGTTTCCCTATGGTATTAGTATTCAAAAAATAGGACGTTCTTTCAAGGGCATTTCATAAATGCAGAACTATAATTTATATAGCAAATTAAAGCTCATACAAAATGTGTGCACTGAGGTACAGATTAACATATTTAATTTCAGTATTACCTGCAAACCTATTTTTTTCCCATGCACTGCTCTAATTAGCCATATAAAATCAAGTCAGTATATTGTAAGCAATTATTTTAGTAGGAGTAGAAAGAGAATCTGAATTAAATATATGGTAAGAGACAATATCTTATGGAAATTAATATACTAATTTGTATCAAGAAAAATGTGTTCTAGCTTAATTTTATAAGATAGTTTGGAGTTCAAAAATATGACTCATGTAGAAGTTGTAGTTTTATACTTACTAAGATATTAGACTGTGGAACTGCTTTTAAGTACCTTATTAATGTGGCAGTGCTCATTCTTTGATATCTACAGATTGTCAGTAACAACTAATGTCATTTCATATTGTGACATTTCTCCTATTATGAATATTCACTCCCCCTACAGTCAAATGTGTAAACTGTTAGTAACTCTGTATGTTAAAAGAAGTTTTTCTTCCATCATTTAAACGTATATATCATACTTGGCTCTTCATATTTTTACTTTTGTAACTATTCACTTGAGAGAATTAAATGATGGTGAAAATCAAAATGCAATTTTTGTTTCATTGAAATCTAAAAGTAATCCTATAAACAGTAATTTTTTCTTTCCCATTTTACCCTCAAAAAGTCTGAAAGCTAAATATGAAAATTATGTTTAAGGAATGAGAAAACAAAAAATGATCCATGTGATAATGAACTTCAGCTGCCTCCTCCTAATGCAATTTCCAATTGTGATGGGATTCAGACAGCAGAAACCACTTTCTAGCAGTAAGAGCATTTAGCTGATCAAGTTGCTGTAATTCAGAATTTTACACTCAATTTCAGTTGTAGAGTCAGCAATACGTGCCATAGTTAAGCTCCCTTTATAAGAATGATAACAGACCCAGGCATTTCCTCCTACTCCTTGCTCATGATCTCAGGATATCCAATGAAGACCAATACTAACCACATGGAAGTCTGATGCCTGCATAACTATCTTGTGGCCTTAAAGCAACTCTTCCCCATTTCTTAGCACAGAAGCTGCTGTCTGACATACCTGCCTTATACCTCCACTCTGCCTTGGGAGAATGATAACAAGGAATTTTCTTGCTTGGAAGGGCCCACAAGAACAAGCAAGCAGATAATAAAGCCTTTTAGAAGAGAGGTACAAAAAAATTGAATTATGTTTTTGCCTTCCTGCCTCCAGCATCACACAAGAGTAGCTAATGTGCAAGAAACTTCCTGGATCTAGAACTGTGAAGAAAAAAGTTTTCCCATCTCATGAAAATTCAAAGCTTTCAAATGCTTTACTGTTTCATATCTGGATAAACCAGTGACCACTACAAAAATACAGTGCATACAAGCATGTTCTAGTTCTTCCTTTAGCATTCTCTCACACCCCAGCTGAGCATCCTGGCCGCAGGATGAACCTGTACCTGGACAGAACATTAACTACTGGCCAGTCTTAAGCAGCTGTATTTTATACATATAGATATATTTATATATATACACACACAAATAGGGAAAATACATATATGTATACATATACACACATACACATATTCCTATGAAACAGCTGGATTTGGACGAATCATCATCTCTGATGAAACTCATTCTATTTTACAAATCCCAAATAGTTTCCCCAACTATAGGGGGAATAATTTCCAATCCTCTATATTAAAGTGTACAAGTAAACGAAACGTGAATAAAATATTTTTATTTAAAGCTTCCCTTAACATTGTAGGACAAATTGGCAACATGGCCTCAACCCAACCTCTAGAAATACATGGAAGGACTTCAGATGTGACAGCTAAACCTTGCACTCAAGATAAACTGCAGTAGGAGTGACAGAAAAAGTGGCAGACAAATTAGAGAGCTACCTCTGTTTTAGCAATTTTTTGTGACAGCATTTTAGAAGTTTGCTGGGCAATTGCTCTAAAATGACAGTATGCTGCTCAGCGGGTAGTGCACTGAGTACATAAAAGAACTTGTCAATAGCTATTTCAATAGGGACTTTCAAACTCACAGGAACTTTAGTATACATCATTACATCGTTAAAATATTAAATTCTTTCAGCTTTCACAGATGTAAAAATTTTGCTACGCCAATTTTGCTAATTATCTCTTGACATTTATGCTTATGGCATAAATGTTACATACTTCAGAAATGGTTCATTTCTACATGCTAGTTACTAGTCTGTGGGTTGAGTAAACCCGCTTGTAGTATCAGAAGCGAAAGACTAAGTACAGAAATACAGAGAACTTTAGGCTCAGTGATGCAGTTTTGCATTTAATTCTTCTTCCTCAGTTTCTCCAACTGTCTAAGTCCAGCTTTTGGGGTACTGTAAAGAAATTATTTCCATGTAGCATTTTAAATGCATTTTCATCTTATTGTAACAGAAATTATGTCAAGTATGAGTCATTATTTTATTTCAAAAGAAAATGGCTTGCTTACAAAGCAAATACAAACATGGTCATGTAACAGGAAATATTCAAGTAATATTACTAAAAAAATATTTTGCATCTGCTCCGTATTACTTAACTTCTGTGTGGCTTTTTGTACATATTTGCTCAAAATTAATAACGTACCATTTTGGCATTTTGGAACATAGCCTTGCTTGATCAGTTTAAAGATTCTCTGCATATTTCAGTAAATAGGGAATAGGTTTTCTTTTTCTCATACACATCAGAGGTTTGCCAATGACTTTAACAAGTACTGTCTTAATCTTACCAGCCAAAATGACTAGTGACATTTTTCATCACATTACTCTGGCTGATGAGGTGTTAGAATAAGAATGATCCAAACTTAGTTTACATCAGAATTATTCAAGTGATTCTAATGCCTTTGGTAAAAAAAAAATAATACCAGATAAACTCTGCTGACAGAAGAGGATCAAGACACAGATAAATACAATTTTTCACTTCCATGTCACCAGTTTGAACCTATTCTACTTTAGCACTGTCCAAAAATTATCACTGCTGTAAGCTGACCTATGTGAAGTTACTAGTAAGAAACCAGTACTAAAAGAGATGGAAGAGAATCTGAGATATACAAGACTACAGTATTTTGTTATATAGTCAAAAGACTGTTTATGAGCCATCCAAGACTCCATTCTATCCCACCAAACACATTTAATGTTAGCACGTAAATGGGGGGGGGAATAAATGCTATTCAAGAGGACTTCCTGTCAGCCACCACAAGTATTTCACATTGTGCTCTTTCCCCAGTCCTTCATATGCATTTGTTCTGGGTGTCATCTCATGACTCCTGTTTGTGTGCTTGACCTTGCATTCTGCTGCTACAGAACAGAGCCAATGTGACAGCCTAGTGCCAGTCACATTAATTTTCAGAATTTCTTAAATATTTCTAGTTTTGAAAAGCAACATACTGGGGTAGTACTGGTGGAGCTAAAGCCAGTTCATAATTTTCTGAAACTAAAGTGTTTTTTAAAGCAACGAAATACATACCACTCCCTGTAATTAGAGATAGGCTATAGCTGGAGTGAGCATGTGCCCCACATCAGTACATGCTCAAACCCAGATGCAGATCAGTTTCTGTATTCAGACAGGAAATACATGGGGAAGGTGTTACCACTGAAATCATACCCAGTCCTGTAATTAAAGTCCACACTGGAACTCCAGTGCATTGGCTCCAATGTGTCACAAAGTCCTGAATCTATCTACCTCAGTCCTTGCCCTCTACCTGTCTACAGACATCGCACTGCTGAAGAGTAGTTCACAGGCTCGCATGCACCATTCACAAAATATATCAAATTTTGCACCTTAAGATTCTCTTTCACTTCAAAAAACAGTTTTATTCAAACAGAGACTGCAATATCTAGATTCATGCCAATAAGCACAGCATCACTACAAACTAATACAACCCTCTGAAGCCCAGGTCTCCATTAGATCCTGCAAACCAACATGCAGGAGGTATGGTATTATGTTAAAATGGTAATCTTAAAATATTTGTTAGAAACTGACTTCACATTTTTTTAGTTTTGAGCTACTTAATGTCATTAGATTTTGACCAGTATGCATGATTCAAACATAATTCTAAACATCTGAATGGTCAATAGCTTTACCCTATTCAAGTATTCAAAGTCATCCTCATTGATTTTGTAAGAAAATGACCAAAACTCACACAGCAAGGAAATACAGTGCTTTTTAAAATGACACAATGGTTATAAAACAATTCACAAGGTGATGCAGATGCATATCACTACACATAAAATGTGTATTTTGAAGATTTGTACCATCTCTTCAATCACACTCATAGTAAGCAAAATAATACAAAAGCAACACTATAGAATTTAGATAATATTGACCTTAGGCTATATATCAACTACTACATGTATTATGAAGTAAACTTAACCTATAACACTAAGGAAATTCAGCAGTAAGAAAACAATTTACCTCTGATGAGTATACAAAAACTTGCAATAAACATTTATCTCACTGAATTAACTTCTCCCTAGTTACTACAGTCCAACTGGAGTGTCAAAGAATGGCTTTTGTAACACATGGGCTCAATCTGCATTCAGGCAAAACTCCCATCAAAATAAATGGGAATCTCTCCTACAGCTCTGATTCTGAAAATGCTTACACATGTGCCTAACTTCAGGCTTAAGGAGCCCTATTGAAGTCCGCAGGACCACATGCTTAAAATTAATCCCATATAAATTTGTGGGCTCAGAGCCTAAAGAGGGAGTACAAAACTGAGCCTTACATGAACAATGGCTCAGTTTCCAAGAGGCATTCCTTACGAAAACTCACATTAAGACTGCAATGCCTGACTCTTCCAGTCTCCTTTGAAAATCTCTTTGTTTGCCCCAGTTATTTCCTGAATAGTTCAAGGCTCCTGTGGGCCAGGCAAAAAGGAGAACAGATATCCTCACTGCCTTGACTAACTCCAGGGTTCATGCTATATGAACAGTTTTGATCCAGATCAAGTTCTACACTTTATCATATGGCATAAATATCTAATATGATAATACTAGACCTGTATTCATTAGTCCTTTAGTCGATGGGGACATATGTTTGTAATGGTAACACACTGTTACCTAGGAGGGAAGAGATCATTTTGTGACAGGCAAATTATTGCTATATCTCCTTAGGAATGTTATGTCCCTGTGCTGAGTTAAGACATACCAATTGCAAAGTGGTAATCATCATAATATCATCAAGATGTTGCTATATTTGAATATGACATGAGCTCACCATCAGAGCAGCCCATTGTCACCTACCAGCTTGGAGTACAGGGAAGATACTGCTCTACAGTGCCTCATGCACAGAGAAAAAAAAATACCTACTATGACAACCTATTAGGAGATATGTTTAGTAATTTGTTTCTAGAAGCCCGTGATTTTACAACTGAAGGGTGGAATATTTTGAAAGTTTCTGAGCCTGCAAGCAAAGGTGTCTGATTTATCCAGTAATGTGATCTGTCTACAGCATCTTATTCTTATTATGTGATAGCTGGCATCTGACAAAATTATACAAATCTGCAAGCCTAAATCAGTTATACTAGACCATTTTGCTTGACTCTGATAGTGGAAAAGGCCACTATACCCATTTGGACTGCTTTTACTCCTAGCCAGCTCAGTTAGTCTTTGTTTAATGAAAAATTGTACCCTCCTAATGAACAAGTCTTCAGATGCAGCAAAATTGTCTCTGGAAAACAGAAGTGCCACAAAGGTTCAAAGTCTCCTACATTTGATGAAATTCTCTCTCACATTAAGACGTGTAAATATCTAATAAATAGAAATTTGGAAAAATTTCTTCTCAATTATCTTACTCTGATGGGAGTTCTTCAGTTATGGATGGCTAGAAGGTGTTTTCAAATGGATTCCAAGACAGTGCCATGTGACAGAAAGTATCTCCTTTGTTAAATCTTACTCATAGAACTGCAAGTTTATTTGTGAAATTAAAAAACTGGGTTTTCATTTGCCCCCTCAATGCCCTTGAAACTCCCGCAGACACGGTGACACAGAGCTGCACAGTGATCCCCAGGACCTCACAGATCACTATGAAACGAAGAAGCATGTTATCTTCTTGCCAAGTCTACTGACTCGGGCAGTTGTGAAAGTTGGTAATTTTCTCATTACCCTTTCTCCTACACAACAAAATAACCTAATACATACTGCAGAGTAAGCATGTTTTCCTATGCCCTGAACAGCACAAGCACTTCAGTTACACTGGATGCAAAGACAGGTGAATAATTTCTTTCCTGGAGACCCTAGTACAGTCTTCTTCATTTCTGCCTAGCCAGGGGCAGTCTGGCTCCAAAAAGATTGTATCAAATTTTAATAATTGGACTGATCTAAGCAACCTTTGTTTTAGTCTGATGATTGCATGGCTTGCATCTGCAAATACTTCTCTCTATATACTTAAATTTCAATTAGATAAGTTAAAGTTTTACATTTTTATTTTTCTGCAAATTATGTTTTAATTCACATATCATATTCAGCAATATCTAATAATAAAACAGAAATTTTAAGATTTTAAAATTACAAAGAAAATTGTCATTTACTAATGTGTTTGGCAATCATTCAGCTTCACAGCTGAATGATAGTATTCCAAGCTTTCTGGCTGTGTCTTATTTTTCTTCCTCTGGACAATCTCATCTAATTACAGATCCTTGTCTTTTATTGTTTTAGGCTTTCTCCTCCCTCAGCTACACCTGTGGAAAGGTAATCACAAAATAAAATTAAGAAAAACAGAATTACTAATCTGGTCCTAGATATTTGTCCACCACTACCAAAACAGTTTCCCATGATGAACCAGAGGAGCCTACTGCCATTATAAAAGTGGAACCAGCACTTCCTTTTCCTTGAATATTTCCTCAGAAGTAAAAACAACATAGGAAGGAAAGAACTGAAGAAATTGGGCTCTAGTCTTCTAAAGGGGAAAATATTTTTAAAGTCTGTATAAAACTTTCATTAAGGGAATCTAGAAATGAGAAGAATATGTTCCATTGGGCCTGCACAGAAGTTTCAGTGCAATTATCAATACTTTCCAATTAATTTCTGCTATCCTTTCTCCCATAAAAGCAATGGTGCACACCTATACTGAAGAACCAAAGCTTTCTTTAGATGTGCAATTCTTCAAGATCCTGTGCTTATAGATACCAGCTGTTTCTCTAGTACAGAATCAGCTGTGTTAGTATCATCTTATTCGGCAAGGAAGTCTTAGAAATGTCTCTGCCTGGTGCTAGGGAGTGATGATAGTTCCATCTGACCAGAAGTGGTCCTGAACATCATCTGAGAGTTCAGTTGGTCTTATAAGCAATTCCCTGTCACCATGTTCTACTGACTGTACCAGTCTTATATGGGATTTTGTTGGATCCATACTGAAGAAGACAGAAACTTAGGACCTCAGAATTTATATCAGGAATACTGACATCCTTTCCTCCTGCTGACACAACTAAAATAAAACACAAGTAATATCAATACTTCTAGTATCAGGCATTTTAAATGCAACTAAAATTTCCTGTAAAAGGAAGTCAGTTCTTTCACCCTGATTTACTGCACTGACAAAGGAACCCCTCCTGATTTACATTACAGTATGTGAATGAAAAATTGGTATCATATATGTCAAAATGTTACCTGATTAATTTTTTAGAATCAGAGATTACACCACAAATATTTTTAATATAATCTAAAAACAGATGAGTGAATTTAAGCCTCTAATTCATTAAGAACTAAATTTTCAAGGCTGAAGGACATATGTCACTTCTCAGGGATTCCAAAGGAATCTAAATTTTTCACCAGAATTTTAGCATCATAGGAAAATGTGACAGTAGTAATAATACATGATATTATATACTGCTAGACAAGTTGGACAAATTACATCTGCTACTGAATAGATGTGGAAAGAGTCTGTATTAGAAAACTTCCTGCTGGGTCACAAACATACATCAGTAATGGTTTGTTTTCAGCACAAGAAAAATTGCCATTGTCATATTCCAAAGTGAGTGTGAATTGTTTTATTATAAACTCCCTGTTGGTCCCTGTTTAACTGAGAAATCATTCAATCTAAATTTATCTTCTCTCTGCATGGCATTGCCGTGTGTTGGTATCACCAAACTCTGCCTCAGTAACAAAAACAGTATTCCCTTAAAAGACAGACTGCATGCTTGATCTTAAGCAACCTTGCCATACCTTAACTCCCCCACTTACTTTGATTGTAATTCAAGGCTCTCAATTTCATGAAGTCAAAGCTTCATTGTTATTGATGCACAAGACAATCTCTACAAACTTCCACCATGCTTGACAATTAGACATTTATATTTTACATGTACGTATATTAATATATAAATTTTGAAAACATAACACTTCCCTATTTACATGACTTCCTGTAGCTTCAACAGAGAGAAAATCCTAGTCCAGATTAGCAATGATAGATGTACCTATTCCTGCCATCCTCCTTTCAAATCACTTTTTAATTTGATTTCCAAGTAAGCTGACCTGTTTAAATAATGCCACTTAAATGTACACAAAACAAATATATAGCCTTTGTGGTTCTCCTTTGCATTTTTTACTCTTCCATCACATTTTTAGCATCTGATAGAAACAGGGTAAGTGACAAAGACTCAAAGAGAACTGTGAAGCAACCACTCAGCCATCATCAAGGCTCTATTTAGCATGAGAAGGTCTTACTGTTGCCTCCAAGAGCTCCACCAAGGAAGGCTTTGTTGAGGATGTAATTTTTCATGCTTAGTGCCATGAAATGTCAACCTGAAGCAAAATCAAATCCACCGCACTTAGTGTCACGAACAGCTCTATTATATCAAAAAGACCATATCTGAGGAAAGCAAATGAATCTGGGCCCCCAGTAAATAATTATCTGCTAAAGATTGAAAGTTTTATACTTGCATTTATTTGTATTGGAAATATTATAGGTTTGATTTCATATATAAACATCTGCCCACATTCATAAGGGGACAGAGCGGTTCAAAACAAAACAGGACGATTTATTTCATTTTCTTTAATTGGTGATTACAAACACAAGCAAGGCATCAGACAACACTTCCTATCCACTAATTTAACCTCTGGGGAACAGGAATATATTTTGTATCTTACCACTCTTCACTGGAAACCTGGAGCCTTTCTTTAAGAAAGGAGGTTGAAAGACAGGATGTTACTAGAAATGAGGTGATCCAATCTCCCCTGTATCCAGCTCCTCCACATTCTCACTCCTCAAAGTGGCAGCCAGCTCAAACAGTGTGTATTGCACAGGCAAGCCAAGCCAGGGGATAGGTGCTTTCTCAGAAGAAAGCAGGAAGGCAGAATTACTTCTCTACTTATGCTAATCAAGGGCATCCTTAAAGCATATAATTCATTCCTCTTTTATAGAGTTTTCCAGAAAAGGAAAACTAAGGAAGGGCATAGCAGAAGGGTGACTCTTTCCTTCTGGTTTTTTGGGGTTTGGTTTTTTTTAAGAGTCTATGATTTACTGGGTGGAAAAAACAGCAGTCTTTCCAAGTCGCTTTTTGTAATGGGATTTTTCCAGTTCCTCTTCCGCAACAGGATTATTTTTGCATATCTGGAGAAAGTAGAAGCTGCAAGTGGTGAAAAATGATAGTTTACTTCCAGGTGACTGTGAGGTCTCCTTCCAAATTAAGAAGGGACTTTGCCTATTATTTTGCCGCAGAAATTTAGGTGGTTATCTGGAAAGTGGGTGTTACAACATGGCTTTGACTTAGCTAAAACTGAATAAGGGTTATTTCCTACGACAGGAAAGAGAACTTGAGTTTGCCACTGCCCTTCTCTTGCCCGAGTGCTGTTTTTCAGTTCAACAGCATGCAGTGGAGACCCTGTGGGTATTCCTGAAGCAGTCTGCAGCTCTCCACTGGCAGCTAGTAGGTCTCAGCTAGTCCAGCTGTGGCTAATTTAGTCACAGGTGCAGCAATAATCTAGCAGCAGGAACTGAGTCATTGTGGATATTCTCTTGGATATAGAACTGCAGCTACAGGCTGAGATCTGTCTCGGGTATGAACTTCTGTCAGATCCTGGAAGATAGTTAAAGAAAACCTTCAGCAGGGACCTCAGAAGTTAGAGAAGGAGAGAAAATTTAGCTGTACTCTGAATTTTGGACATGTGTGGTATACTGTATTATTCTGGAGTTCCCCTAGCCTAAAATGAGATAAAAATTAAGAGTATTTGTAATGAAAAGCAGTGACAAGTATTCCTGCTACTGGCTTGTCTTCCCTATTGGGAAAAGCAGTATGTGAAATATTATTAGATAGTTTGCTGTAGCTGCATGATATCTGTTTATTAGAACCCACTGATGTAACTAGGAAGCATAAACATTACATTTGCCAATAAAACTATTGCTACAGAAAAGCACACATCATCACAGTTATTGTCTTCACAAGGGTATGTTCCAGAGAGACCTACATTGGGCCAATCAATAATTTGTGGGTTTTCTGTTAAAGTTTTCTGAATCAGTGTCTCGTGATATTCAAGCTTAACTTTAATCTTCCTTTGGAAAAGCATCTAAAAATGAAATAAGAAATTATGTATTCAAATATAAGAGCCTTACAGAAAAAAAGATTTCCTGTTAATCCAAGTCAAGAGTAATACCTATGTACATAAGATATGCATCCAAAATGTGGTATGCTTAGTGGTAGGATCTCACTTATTCCAAAGCTATCAATATCAGAAATCTCTTAATGAAGTATAACTGTATAATTCAGATGCAAAAATTAAGGAAATGTTCACCTTGTGAGAAAAGCAGCAACAGAGACCCCACTAAAGGAGAGATGAGAGATGGAGGATGCAAGTTAGGAAACCAATACAGATAAAATAGGAATAAAAAAGAACCAGCGCACATTTGATTTCTGAAAACTTTTGAAAAAGCACTAGTTGAGAAAAACAAAGGAGAAGAAATCAAAACAAAGCTTGTTTTCTGACATTCCCCTGCCAAGACCAGAAAAATGCATATAGAAAAAAGAAAAGCAATATCTGAGGATGATGTGAACACACTAACTGGCAGGCTGGAGAGTGAGTAGCTGAAGGGACTTACAAGGTGAACAACATCCTGAGTGCCAGGAGAAATTACTTGTATGTTAATCATTCACAATCTGGGAAAGAATTAAAACACCTACCCATTCCTCAGTGATCATCATTTCTGAGTTTTATTGTGGTGGGAATATTATTTAAATGGAAAAACAAGAAAAAGAGTTAAAAAATAAATTTTCTGTTTCGCAATACATTTCAGTGAAATCATTATTCAACTAACATTAAGTCCTAACTAGAAAAAGTCCTTTTATACCTGAATCTCTAGTTCCATTTCAAAATTCAGCTAGTCAATCTATTTGTTTCTATCTGTACCTTTTAAAAAGCATGTTTTGAATGAAAAATATCCTTAAAGATAAGTTTAATGCCATGCTTTCTAAGGCCTCTTTCCTCCCCTCTCCAATTTTGTTAATTCTAGGTGTTTGTTACTGCATAGCTGTCGTGCACTGTAAACATTGCGGGGGGAGGTGGAGGTGAAGGGGTTTGGAAAAGGCATCTGGTTCAAGGTTAACCTGAGATAAAGCCATAACTTGCTTTAGACTTATCTATGTCTCATCTCAACTGTGCGATATGACCCTCTCTTCATGCTGAGCTGCATGATCTGATTTTGATACTATGTATCAGCTGACAGATTTCTTCTTGAGCTTTATTCTTGCCCCTGTGGTTTCAAGAGGTGGCTGCAATGAAGTATGGACAAATATTTAGCAAACCTAAGGAAACTGGGAAATAATTTTGCTAGATGGTTTTATAGTAAACTATTTGACAACAATCAGTAGTTTTCAAACACAAGACTCAGCTAAACCTGCTTTTTGTAATAAGTACAAATATTCTCAGTGAAATTAGAGTTTCATTAATTTCCAGTTCATTCTTAAGTGTCTTGCTATTTTTATGTTAATTCAGACTATTTTAAATAGGCTCTGCTGTTTGAGGTGCCCTATGAAACATTTTGAAAAGTAACCAATTGGAGAAACAGCAGGAGCACAAGTTAAGGTAGGAAAAATCAGCAGCAGAAGAAAAGGCTTTAGGGCCTTTATTTAAGACAGCCAAACACTGTCTTAAGTAAAGAGCAGGAGATGGCTAGAGAGTGCAGAACAGGTTTTGAGAAGATTTCAGCTGAATTCTGGAACTAATAGGTAGTGATATTATCCAAGCCACCAAACTTAAGAGGCTTTCAAAGGTTTCAGCTTTGGCCCACTTCAGTGCAAAAGCAATTATGTTGATTCTAGAATACTTTTGATTTCCTGCATTACAGAAACACCTAACAGTGCTCTACTATTAAAGACTGATTAGAGCTTTAAGCTTCAGCTGGAATGGGTCCA
Organism: Mycteria americana; assembly: GCF_035582795.1. NCBI lineage: Eukaryota > Metazoa > Chordata > Aves > Ciconiiformes > Ciconiidae > Mycteria > Mycteria americana. Next base: position 52,435,897 of record NC_134371.1, on the reverse strand, counting down.
GAGATGCTTACTACTGTTTTTATACTTCAGTGACCACTGAGTCTCAGTAAAGAAAGGTAATAGCTTGGATTTTGATCCTGTTCTACTCTTGTGCCATATCTGTTAAAAGAAATCCTTGTCTTCTGTCTCCCACCAACCATTCTAAAAGGTCTTTCCCTAAGCACTTGTGTTTATTTATGAGAACAGCTTCAAAGAGTTTAAATTTTGTGTTCAGACCAAAGGACACTGCATTTACCAGTAGATTCCACTTACATTGCTTCTGCAGCACCCATACCTGACATGCTTTGCCACAGCTTCTGATTTATAAAACTTAAAGTTATACCAGAGGACAACCAAGGGCCCAGAAATACCCTAACTGTAAAATACTTGATTCTGTCTGATTTGGTTTATTCAATTTCTTTGATTAAGCCTTATTAAAAGCCAGTTAGGCCTTCATTACAAATGTTACGCAATATGCAAAACCTGTAGGTTTTGTTATTCTACTACCTTTTTGATGGCAAAAATAATTTTTCCTAAAACAAGACTAAAAATTATTTATGGACTATCCCCTGCTCTGTTTTTCATTCAGCATCTAAATATTCAAGGTAATCCAAAGCTTAACTCTACACATTATGAAAACTACCATTTAAAATTAATTTATGTTTAAAATGACCTATAAAACCTTTCTTCTAAACCTCAGTTGAGATATCAGTTGCTTAAATATATTCAACACATTTAGCAGAATCCTATCACCTCTCCTGTTCTTATTTAATTAAAAATTACCTTTACCAGCCACAGGAGAATCAGAAGAGCTTTCTTTTGAGTTATTCACAAAGTGGTAAAATAACACATGCAGATACAGCAGCTGACAACATAAGCAGGGTCAGCATTAGGACAAACTGGCCAAAAAGAGCAGCTTTTGGCCTAATTTTAATCAGTCCTTGGGTGCATGAAATGTCATGGAGTTTCATATGAAATGAAATTATCCCTTTCTCCTAGCTTATTTCTGTTCCAACTAATCCTCTAACTCTTTATTAAACATTATCTTTACCATCTGCTCTGGGTGAATGTTCAACACCTTGCAGAAGAACTCTGGGCTGATTGGTTTTTATGGGCAACATGATCTGAGTTTTATGCACATATTTAGGATTATGTCAAGGACAAAGAGGATGAATAATCCATTAACTATAATAAGCAAGAACCCATATCAGTGCAGCTAGAACATGTGTTATGTTTCAAAAGCATAAGATGAATTAGAGATATGTGGATCATAAAACACCCATAACCCAGGACCCTCTCTATACTAGGATATAATTTCCATACATACACACTCCACTAAACAGCATTTCTCGAAGTGACGTTTCAGTCTTGATGAATCAGACTTTTTAGTGCTGAAATGGCATTTCCAAGTCTACAACATGCAAAGAAATAGCTCCGCTGAATTGGACATTTCCTCTAACATGGAACAGATGGTAGCAAAATATCTGCCCCATGCACGGGTCTTTCAACCACATCTATATGGTCAATAATAGAATGTTATTCTATTTTCATACTTTTCGTAAGCCTCTAAAATAAACCATCAAGGAACTGCTACCATTTAAAGCCACAGTCTAAAAATTTACATTTAAAAAAGTAATTGTCAAAGGTTAGTCAAATGTTGCTATCAATTAGATCCAGTTATTGCTTCTACTCTTTGATAACCACAAACATTAAAATAACATTATGACTATTAATCATAATATTTAGTGTAATGTGTATCACCCTACCAAGATCTCATTTGCCGCAAAACACATAATTGTAAGAGTTTGGTTCCTTGCTCACAACATTTCATGTAATTACTCACCTCTTTCACCTTTACGCATCTGTTGCAATAATTTGTCTTCCTTTGGCTAACCTTTCAGACCAAAGTATTTACCCTCTCTTCCACTATAAAGGTTTATGATCCCATAATGAACAACAATTATGATGGTATCTGATCACAGTATGTATATTAACGACAGAAAATATCTGGACAATTTGTCTTTACTCATCTCCTCGCAGAACATTTGCACCCAATATCCTTGCAGTGTGCTCTAAGATGTAATGACAGATCTCTCTTCTAAACATTTCAGCAATTTGCAGAGAATTATTTGACCCACAGTGAGCAGTATACTTCAATGCCATATCATTCTATACATGAAGGGAAGGATCAAGGTTTTCTGCTAGTGTAAGTCATCTAGACTCTGTTGATTTCAGTAGAACTATGTTAATTTAAGCCAACGGTGTGATCTATACACTTCCAGAATCAGTGACACAGCAAGGACTCTGAGAGAGGCAGACATTACTAACTGCTGGATATGCTGCTACAGACTGCGAGGGTTGTCCACCTGAGACTTTTGACTGGCAACAGAAGGCTGTATTAAATCCTGGTATTCAAACCTCAGTACTCTACATGCTTAGGCTGACCAGGGACCTTGACTTCTTTACCTGCTCCTCTAGTACCCACTAGGGGCAAAAGAAGTAAGAAGAGAATCTCTGAAACTTTCCACCACATACCATGCTCCAGACCTCTGCCCTCATAGCTCATTGGATTAGAGGGAGATCAGATTAAACCCTAGCTCATTTATTGTATGGGAACCTGTTCAAATTGCATACCTGAATCTAAATCTCAAGTGTGCTAGGCAGTAGATGAAAATCTACACAATAGTTGTATAGCTTGGGTTCTTGGTAAACTTACTTTCCTAAACTTCAAGACTAGTGACCAGCACAGAAGTACAACCTATTAATAAAAAAAGAGAATAATAGAGCTGAAAGAGTCAAAAATAGCTTTATATTAAATGGCAAACAATAACCTAGTATCTTCCTCTCCAAGTCCTCTAGCCACAGGCAGCATTCAGTGGTAGTAACAGGTAGGCGAGGAAGGATCCAGACACCAGATGCAACACTGCACATTTCTTTCCTCTCTCGCTTATCCTCTGCAGGAGTCTCCCGCCCCGGAATAAAACAAAAATTCACATTCCTACTTCATCTCAAACACAAGCACAGAAGCCCTGGGGGGGTGAAGAAGTAAGTGAAGGGGAATGGTATAAGGAGTCCTTCTACAGGCATTTCAAGCTGAGAGCTCAGCCTCCAATCGTCATCATATTTCTGCCTCTGTCAGAACCACACTTCACTACTTTGATTAGTTTAAACTTGCAGTCTCCCATTCTCAGATTTAAACAGCCAGTGCATTCTTCAGTTAAATCTATTATATCTTGGAATCCTTCTGTTTCACGGGAATATATATGTACCAGTGGAATAAATATGACATAATATGGCACATATTTTGAGTGTTGTCTACATTTCTGTAGCTAACCATGTTTATGTCACAGAATTTCTCATGTAAATAATTAGCTGCTTAACACACAGGGTTCTTCTTAGACTAACTAGTCTTTGTGAATCCCCCCAATTCAGAATATAAGCACCATTACTAAATTAAAGAAAGTCTTCTGAATAAAGGTATACATAATATTCAGATAAATCCCATGTAAAATAGGATACTTCTATTCCTGAGTAGACAGAAAAACGGGTTCCAAACACTCAAGTCTGGTCAGAGGTCTAGGCCACTCACCAGAAGGCACTCCTATCAGCTCCCATCCTAACCACTGAACTTCAAAGACTCTTCGAAAGTACAGAATGGAGTTATTTTTTTCCTGCTAATACTTCCATTAAACCTCTTCATATGAAAGAAATTGAAGTTACTTTTCAGGTGTGCCTGTTGAAGAGTGCCAATTTTAAACCCAATGGGAATTTTAAAACAAAAGATAAACTTAGTATTCATTCTTATCTAGAAAGTGTCTCTCCCCTCCCCAAATCTTGTTTATGTACATACATACATGCATGATTTACTTGAGGTAGAAGGACAGTGGGAGATGTAGAAGAACCCTCTCCAAAATAAAAACCTTGAAAGTATAAAAAGAGGAAAGCAAGAGAGTTATGTAAAGTGTTAAAGGGAAATAAAGATTTTATACATATCTTAACTGTTAGCATGAGTAATACACAAAATGGATTTGGTTTAGGGTACCAGCTTTTATCCAGATTATCCAGACAATCAGCATCTGGTTTAAGTCTGCTACGTAACCATCTGGAGTAATGTCACATGAAGCATTAGCCTTATCTGACATTTGTAATGAATATATGGATGAAAGAAGAGGAAGGAGTGTGAAATGGAGTACAATAGTTAAAACTTAAAATCAGGTGAAACCACGTCTTTATTTGCTGATTCTGCTAATAACTGTGGGGTTGACTTTTCAAACATTAGCGTATGTATTAAAAAACCAACATATCCTCACTGATTTTTAAAAGAAAAGCAGGCAAATTGAGAAAAAATAATTTAATATCTTTTTATATTTGACCTTTTAAACATAACTAGAACATTAAATAAAAATAAAGCCTAATTTTCCATGTTCAGTTATGACAGATGGGTGCGATCACAAAAACATCAAAGGCAGGCTTATCCTAATCCTGTAAAGAGGTAAGTGCCTCCTGAAAGGTCCTGAGTGTCTTCTAATCCTACTGAGAACAGGCTGAAAGTGCATCAGGAGGTAATAGGAGTAAGTAACAAGGGTAACAGTGGGCTTTCCTGTCCATAGGAGGAACAATACGTATCAAAAAGATCTGATAAGTTAGGAAATAACCTGATTTATCTAAACATAGAGATCAGAAATTGGGAAGATGTGTGTTTATTTTCCACTCTCAGTGAGCTTATATTGTATGTATAGTATGGCCTTAGGCACAGAGCATGCGGCTCTAATTTAGAAAACCTGTCTTCTCTTCCAGACTCTGTTATTTGCACAATATTGCACAGTGCCCCAGGCCAGTATCTTTACCTCTTGGCACCAGTGTCTTCTTTCCACAAACGGTGAAACTGAAATGACTTCTTCTCAATAGATCATGAAGTTGTGCAAAAGTGACAACACATAAGAATCTATTACCATGATTAGTTTTAATGCATCAGAATGTATGATGAAAAAGCTAATTTTTGAAGCAAAAAGAGAAACTCAAATTAAATCCTAGGAAATGTTTTGATTTGGGGGTTTTCCTTTTGGGTGCAATCAAATATTCAGGATAGGGAAATTGAGAATAAAGGATCCTATAAACTTGAGGCAGGTAGCACTATCTTTGGAAGAACAACTGAATTGGAATGGCTGTCGATCAGGCCAAGTTCACCAAGAAAAATCTTTTCATCGTAGGATGGCCAGGTAAAAGGTCTAAATGAAGACTGGGCTGACTGGTTTGAGGCTAGGTGATATGAGAACATAGTAAATAGTACTGCAGTGGAGGGTGGCACCTAAACAAACAAGGTATATCGTGACAATGCCAACCACTCCTCTCCAGTTTAAAACAAGCCTGCTAAATCACACAGCAAAAGTACCCTGTGCAAAGTCACAGATGATATCTAGGGTAGCTTAACAACTAAGCCTCAGCCAGTTTTATCTCGTCTGAATGAAACTCTAGGACAATTCCTATTAGTCATATAAGACATGGATATCTCATTTCCTTTGGTAAAATGGCCACAATTAATAGCTGATATTAAAAAAAGGCTTCTTCATATGTGTATTATTAGATGTCACATGTCCATGAGGTAGCTTGACACTTTTTTTTTTTTCAGATATCCAGATACTGCTGTTACCAGGCAGACTGTCACTAATGACTACATTTTATAAATTTGTGTGAGACATTTTTATAGCACATGCTGTATTGGCACCATTGCCCAATACTGCATGCAATTACTTTGTTGTTGCTGTTGTTGCTGAGGGCCAAGCTCTAACAAATTAAATTTAGAGAAGGGAAATAGGCTTATATGCAAATGGAATTAAATGCTGACACAAGGATAAAACAGCATTGGATTTAGACAGGGCTCTTCCCTCGACTTTTTAACCAATCATTAGATTTAAATTGCGCAGACAGATTCATCTTTGATTTAACTCCATTGTAATCAATGGAACTGCAGCAGAGATAAACCCAGAGCAATATGTTTTTGACAGTTTTTATGCAATGGCTATCCAGAATGAAGTAGATGAAACAGATTTTTTTTTTTGCTTATAATTTATGAAATTATTTCCCCATCCCCAAATCCCTACATCAAGGAAATGAGTTAGTGCATAAAAATGGATAAAGTAGGCAGCTGCATGCCAAATACCAACTGCTGACCACAGGCTCTGTACCCATAAACCCAAAATATTTATCTGACTTACCTGTGATCCAGAAAGAACTCCCTAATGGTGTAAGTACAGCTGGATAATTGCATGGTTTCTCCTCAATATCACTTGCACTGTATAAAAACAATGAATTACATTTAGTGTTTCTATAATATTAGTATCACATATAAATAATTGCTGAATTTAGAAAATTATGTTCTTTGGTGATCTATAGAAGACCTGGGAAGAATAATGATTGTTGGTCTGATCATGGCATTAGACAAGATCTATATTTCAGTAAACTTTGAGAACCCCTGGCTGCATCTGGTGCCTTTACTACAGGACTGCTCCTACATATGGCCTCCTCCCTTACCTGTCTCCACTGGCACTTCTTGTGGAAAGAAGAAATTGTTTATCAAAATACTTTGTAAATTAATGTAGGACCAAAGGACTCTGGCAACATGCACTGTATATGGAACTAATGAGGAACTAGGGATCATTGCTCATACCAATCTGACAGACACTGATTTTTTTGGCACCTTGTTTTTTGGCACCTAATTCTCTTCATTTTTCTCCCTCTTTCTAGTTTTGCATTGCTTCTTTTCAGCTGACAGCTCATTGCTTATTCATTTATTCATGGGTCTTGTTTTGGGGGGTTTGAGGATTCTTTATTCAATGGTAAGTTCAGAGGAATTACCATTTGTTATTCCACCCAGCCACTTCTCTGTATTAAAGCCATCAAATGCTAGAGGGAACTTCCGTACGGGCATGAAGTTTTACCCTTATTGTGTCACAGTTTTCACTCTTACATTACTTTCTCCCACACAGACAAACGTCTAGCTTCTTTTTCACTGTAGACATATAATGCTATTTAGGTAACTGCTAATGGTTAACCACCTGTATTTGAAGGAAGCATAACAGACCTCCTACTGGCTCCTATGACATAGTCATCATCAGCCAGAGTTTGCAGATGATCTGGCTGAAATATTAGAGTAGTACAGTGCTTTTTACTTTGAGGCCCATGGAGCCCCTGGGTCCACAATAGGTAATTAAGAGAAGTCTATCATTAAATAATAGGTCCACGCATCGAAAACATTTGTTAACTGCTATTGGGACTATAGGTTCTCTAGGCAAAGACAGCAAAGCAGACAAATTTCAAAAAGCAAAACTAATTTCAAAGCAAGACTCACTTCAGATCAAATAGCCTTAGCAAAACATCTGTTTCCTTTGTGCACCTTGGCTTACATACATAAAAACAACAGGTAAGAATCAAACAAGACAAATACCTAGCATAGCGCTTAAATTGGTGGGATTACTGATCTTTGTTTACATTTGCTGATCTGTAGCACATCACTAAGGACATAGCAAAACAGTGCTTATCAGTACTATTATACTAAACAAAGGTGCTAGAATCAGGTCTGAAGCATGTACAGACTTTTTTCTTTTCCTCGAACATATGTATTTGCTGTTTCTCCACCCATCCAAAAAAATATACAGATATTTGCTACCAACGCATTTTGCTTACTGGAGATTTTTGAAAGCATAATAGAATTACTTTGGCAACACGCAGTCCTATCAAAATATGAACAACCAAGAGAATTACTGTGGTATCATGTATTTTAATGAAAAGCTAGTTCCAAAAAAAAAGTTTAACTAAGTTATGAAGACCTAAGCCAATAAAAAGTGAGGAAAACAACTGCTTTCATAACGCATACTGAGCTTTAAAGAGAAAGAGAAAGAGAAAGAGCAAATACTACCTTTACAAGTACATAACTGTATAACTTGTAGGAAAATTAAGATTTTACAGTTAAGCTACTAGTACTTTCCAGAACGTGAAACACGAAAGCCTGAGTATTGCCCTTTTTTCAAGCAGTAAAGGTTTCAAGTTTTTACCCCATTCATATTTGTTACCACCTTCCCAGCATTTATATTTCATTGATTTCAAAACACAGAAAATGGTCCATCAAAATAAAACATTTTATAGATGTTATAAACTGTATTACAATCCTTCTAAATTTTCACCATGGAAACTACAGTAATTTTCAAGTAATACAACTTTATGCTTACTTTCTGAACTTGTAGTTCTAAACATTTTGTTCTGTTTAGTGATTCAGTATGATCTGGTAGTAGTATACTCTAGAGTATTCATGTTTCTTATGTGAAGAAAGCAGAGTTAGAGATGGTAACTAAGATAAGCATGAATTCAAGGATCTAAGCAAAACTAAGATACAGGATGTCTGTTACTTAAGAAGTCAAATCTGCATTAAACTGCCCCTTTGAATATTACTAATATTAGTAAGAAAGTTTTCAACCCAAGCATTATAAGCATTTTTCTTTCTAATCTTTCAACAGATGAAAAACAAAGTGCATTTTAAGAAGAGAAACTTGCATCAAGTCTTCTATCTAGGAAAAAAACTTGTTGGATTACTATCAGCCTCATAGAGTAACATTAACAGCTTGCCTTGAAACTTCAAGGTAAGTGGTCCATTAATTTTGAGATCTTTCTTCTACTCTAGCTTTGAATTTCTCCTTTTTGTCTACCAAAATACCCAAACTGATTTGTAGTTGCAAGACTGTTGTTCTCCATGTGTTTCTTATGTCTGCAAAGAATCCATTTCAAAACCAGTTAGGGCATTCAAACTGAAAAGATGCTGTCCTTATAATGAGTTAATCAATTCACAGGCATATTATAGGGTTTTAAGTTGAAATAATAAATAAAATGAATCTATTTAGTACTCTTTAAAATGCCTTTGAGTTCTGCGGGGTGACCAGCTGCTGTTCAGTGAAATCTCTCTGCTGCTCTGGAGCCCCCTGCCGTAATGTGAATACATACCTTGCCGAGGCCAAGGCGACAGGGGTGGCTGCCTTTGCCTGGCCCCTTCATCTGGAAGAGCTAGCTAATTAAATCCACAGCTGCGAATGGTGCACAGCTCTCAGATGGACGTAACATCTTGTACTCTGAATATTCCCTCTTCATTTTTCCCCAATGCTAGAACCTTATCTCAGTCTCTCACCCAAACTAAATGGTGTTCCTAAAGAAAGTTTTGTATTCCTTTGGGAAGAAAGCAGTAAAATGGAGAGTCAGAAAAGAGTCTTTTATATGAAACGGAAAAAAAAAAAAGGATTCAAAATATTCAAGTACGTAACCATCATAGTAATCAAATGAATATCCAACATAGAATTCGGAAATGGGTTCATTGTGAGAAATTGCCCCATTAATTGGTAAGCAGCCACAACAAAGATAGAATAAACAAGTAAAAGGAATCATCCAAACACAGAATCTGAGAACTATTCAGTGAAAGCATTTTACCACCTCTAATACGGTGAAACATCCAGCTTGCAAATACATAGTCCAAATAGTAGGGGGAAAAAAGTTAGTTACAGTTTCAACGCATGTTAATATGAACTGTTGGATGGCACTTAACTGTGAAACAGGAGAATCTGGATTCTGTTTACAGTGCTGTGTCTGGCTTGTTGTGAAATCTGAAGGGGTCACTACTTGACTCCGTGCCTCAGTATCCTTCATTCTTATTCTCGACTCTGGTGAGCTACAGAAGGTATGGACCAGTTCTCACAGTGGACACAGCTATGCCAAAATCAGAAGAGTAACAGAGGGGTGTCACTGAAAACATACCCAGACTAGCTTTACTCTCACTGGCCTGCTCAGCTATCCTAGTGAGATTTTAGTCGCGTCAATAAGCACTCAGGATGTCTGGCAGATTTTTGCATCCTGTGCTGTAGCCCACGTTTCCTGTCAAAGTCCCTTGATAAAGTTTCTTTTTGGCTGTGCCTACCGGTCCTTCACTCCCACCACTTAATCACAGTGTGCAATAGTCACTTTGTATAGGTGGCACCTGGACCTCAACTGGATCTCTTAGGTACCACTTTACAACACGTAAAACAAGGTGCTGCTGAAATACAAGCAACTTTCTTGCACTGATGGTTTGTTGATGAACTAGCCCTGCTTTTCTTCAAATTTGGTGTTTAGAAGCATTTCCTGCAATTCTGAGCAATTTATACCCCTTCTGCCTCGAGTGTAGATCCCTGCAGTTAGTGTACTGAGCAATCAAAGAGCCAGTCCGTGCCCTCTACACCAGGCCCTGCAGCACAGACACATACCCGTAACGTGCCAGGTAGCAGATGTATTGCCTCCTTGTGCAAGCACTGCAACAGCCACTGCACAGGTGGTTGGTTTATGCCAACAATATGATGCATATTTCCTGTGCTGAGGGGAACTGCATCTTTCAGGAATTGTATCAGGCTCTGGCAAAAACATAATACAGCCAGGGAGAACATATTTCAATATGAGTGAGCTAATTATAATTTTGGCTCCTAAAGCTTTCTAACAGCCAAAATATAAAGTCCAGCTGGCATGTCCTTCCGCCTGCCTGAAGGAAATAATCCCAATTTATAGCATAATCAAAAATCATGTTTCCATATTTTGGGGGTTTTATAAGTTACTGCCAATACATCAGCCTATGGAAAAGCCTCAGATTGCTTTCCAAGTGATGGAGTGCCAGGAAGAAAAAGTTTCAATGTATACACATTTTACTGCCTCTACACTGGTTTAAAGAGCACACAGGATTGGGTGGCTACAAGTGAGGGGAAAAGAAATATCAGTCAAGTAAGGACTTTGTGAATCACATAGCCCTGTGCAATTAAGGGGCCATTGTTAATTTTCAGATTGTCATAAATCCATTGGAGAATTTGAGACAATTCAAAAACCAATTACAAGAGAATGAAAAGGGGATTGGGCAATCAGCTGAAATGAAATCCAGCCCACAGAAACAAAATGTTGCAAGAAACCAGCCCTGAAATATGCTGGGAGAATAAAAGGCATATGGAACTGAGTGACTCCACACATATAGTCATTTAAAGACCAAAGTTATTTGGCATGAAGGCAGAGGGTGTCGCAAAGCTCTGAACACTGTTTTGCTAAGTAGGTCTTTGTTTCAGTCAATTATACACTAAAAATGTTGAAACTACCACAGATGTACAGGGAAACAGCTGTATGGTTTTCACTCACTATACCTGTAGTAATAAATAAATAAATATTTCTCAGAAAAATACTATAGCACTACTTGCCCTGAAATAGCATTTTGAGTACGCACCTGCAAGGGCAGATAAATTTTTCTACATCTCATAACCAAAACACTGCACCACAAATAGCAGTTTGCAATGATCAAAACAGCATTCATACATCTATTTTTAAGTGATGTTTCTTTAGAGATATAATTATGATTTTGATTACTTGTGCACTGATGTAAACTAAATGAAACATATTCTAGGTTTTATTGAAAAAATGTAAGGGACCAATCCTACCAACTTTATTAAAATGAGCAAGTCTTAAATAATCAACAACATAGACTTCAGCATGGCTCTTTATGTAAGAAGTTTATGTCGTAACCCTAAATGACTTAAAGCCTAGACATGAGATCTTGATTAGTAATCTTGCAAACCAAAGATAGGAAACTACATTTAGTCTTCGGCTGATAGTCATCTTGTGGGATCCGTAGTACCTGAAGTGTTGTAAAGCTTAACATTGGTTCAGGTTCTGAGATTGGAAGTCGAACAGGGTACACCTCCTGCCTTCTATGGTGCATTGTGACTTGAATATAATCTTCGCCACACTCATCCACTCTACATTTCTATGCTCAGGTATTCAAATTCCTTCAGTTTAAGTCAATGCTTGTCCAAGCCATCCTGTCTAACACCAGAATCTAGATGGAGAGGGCTTTGCTAGCTAAGTGCCTAAAGAAACTGCTAGTTTCAGCAATTTCTGCAATTGCAGAAATACTGTAACATTCTCTCAGTAGTTCAAAAATGTGCAAACTTAAAGCATGCTTTGGATGGCAATAAAGACAGACTGGAAACCTGCCTCTACACACTGCCTTCAGCCTTTGGCCTTTAAAACACCAAACCCTTCAACAGTTCCCCATGCCTCTCTTCGGCATGCATTACTTAATTACACTATAAAGGGTCTAGTTTGAAGTACCAGTATTTTTTTAGCTCCTAGTTCAATATATTGCTACATTATCCCGACATATATTTCTTTTATAACAGTGAACCACCTACAGTCTCCCAGTACTAATACCTAGTTATTTACTAGCAGCTACAGCCAGAACCCTGATTTTCCCTCAGGATCCCTGAGGATTTTCTCTCTTATCAGTTAAATACAAAATTCCATATATCTTTATACCTTGACTGTCTGGGTATCTTAACTACATGTCCTTTTGAGATAACATTTCCTTGGTAGGGATCAAGTTTGTGGCCAACCAAAGCTGAGGAATAGCAAGCATTCAGGGACAGTAATCATATAACAAATTTACTGATAAGATTATACAAGTGAGGGCTACCAGCACCATGCAGCAGTGAAAATAGCCTCCTGCATCCAGAGAAAGAAAATACCAGGCCACTGAGTCACATGTTTGGGGGTAGTGGCAAAGGATAGGGGAAGACAGAATATTCAAAAAGCCATGACTGTCACATGGTAGGAAAGAATGGACTGTTTCCCATATGGACCACAGCAGCAACTGGAGCAACCACCCCTAGCACATCAGAGGTGTTAACTCAGATGAGCTCTTGAGGGAGGATGCAGTTCTCCAGGTCTGGGGCTGCAGGGATTGCTGGGGTCCTCCCCTGGGACTGGGGCAGGTGGAGGCAGTGTCCTTGCCTACGGCAGTGAGCTAGCAGTGTGTCTGGCAGTGAAGACAGCCCACATCATCCTGGACTGCATTAACAGGATAATCAGCAGATTGAGGGAAGGGAATAGAGACTCATCACTCGTTAGACTGCAACTATAATATTGTATTTGGTGAGCCACCATCACGGTCTACTTTATATATATATATATATATATATATAAAAGAATTATATATATCTTATATAATTATAAGAATTATATAATATATAATATTCTTATATAATATAAGATATAATATATAAGATATAGATATCTTATAGATATATATATATATATCTATAGATAGATATATAATATAAGATATAATAAAGAATATAATAATTCTTATATAATATAAGAATTATATATCTTATATATATATATAAAAGAATTCCATGGAGGGTAACTAACTGCATAGAAACCACCATAGGCACTTCTTGACTCACAAGAGACTGTAGGCTAGAAAAATGTATAGGTGATATATTTTATGTATATTTTCATATTTTTCTCTAGGTGGGGTTTTGGGGATTTTTTTGTTACTGTTAGAAATAGGATACTGGGCTAGACAGACCTTTAATGTGATTCAATATGAAAGTTTTTATAAAAATTATTTTCAACTGTTTCAGTAACATGCTAAGTTTACTATCTATCTCAAATATCCACACAACATAACTGAAAAGAATCCCAATAATTTAAAGGGGTTTGGATTAGCTCCTGTTTTCCATAAGGAAAGTATGAGGTTCAGGAGACTGGAAGACAAGATGAGCCGTAAGAGAATCAATCTGCAGACATGGTCCACAAAAGTCTGAGAACTACCAAATCACTAAGTACTCAAAATTGTGTGCAAAATATGAATAAAATATTGATTTCATTAAAAATGTTAAGGACTACTTAATTCAACAACATTTTATATGTTTGCATATTTATTTCCAGATTTGCATATCTGTTTGCATATATCTTGTAAAGCTGAACGTTAATTATACTTTAAAATCATGTATAAATTGTAACCAAGAATGTTGTATGAATTTTTGAAATAAGAGACACACTCAAGTACCATTAATTATAAACTGCCATTTAAAGCACACTGAAGCAGACCTCATATTGAAAAAATATTGAGCCCTTGACAAATAAAAAAGGCAGCAAGAGTTATTAACTGGTCTAGCTGATTAAATGGCGTCTCCTACAAGCATAGCACAGATTTTTTTTTCTTTTTCTCCCTCCAGAGCATGGCTTACTTTTACTCAGAAGAGATACATGACAATTTGCTGGGCAAGAAAAATACTGCTATATACTGCAGGTATTATACAGTGGTTTATAATTTCTGTTTAGGGCGATTGTCTTTTTGAAGTAGCAATGACAGTCAGTAATATGTAACAATAGACAAAAAAAACTTCATGGGTTACTTTAATGGACTAGTGTCAAATGAGGTGAGTTGAAGTGATTTTATCACATGCTAATTAGATTTGTGAAATGATTCTGAGTAATTTAAAAAGCATTTTCACAAGGTCAAATCTCAAGTAGCTTCCAAAAACCTAGACTTGCTAAGTACACAAGATATGATGATCTGACTGTCACTTAAAGTGGCAATTAGAGACAGTCAAACTTCTAATAGTTTTAGATATAAATCCAAGGTCAGGTATGCCAGTAATCATTAAGAGCCAGGGGTTTCCTAAAAAAGTGTTCCTTAAGAATATTGAAGAAGGATTATTTGCTCTTGTTAATTTTGAGAAGATGTGTAGAAGATCCACTAATATTGAAAGAGCAAAATTCAGACTTACAGCTTGGATAGAGAAGGCTTGGTAAGTTTATTAGTGCAAATCAGTGTTGCTGCCCTTAACAGTTACCTATCTCTGTGAAAGGTTATCCCCTTAAGCAGGGACAGCAGAAAGGTAAAAATCCACACCTCTCTCTAGTCACTCCAAACCTGACATCTTAATTTACATGAAGATGAAGCTGAGTTTGCATTAATCCATCAGGTTGGAAAGTATATAAGCAGAGATACAAACTCGCGTATCTTGTTCTGCTAGCTTTGCCTCAGGGGTGGTAACTTCAGTGCAAGGAGCAGAATGATAGCGAGGAGCAGTGAAGTCTCAAACTTCTGCATGCACTATGCAAATAGGACCACCTCCATCAGCTTTAGTGATGTTGCACATACAGATTGAATTTGACCTGCACAGGTCTAGCCTAACATTGGCACATTATCAGCCATTCACGCTCCTTGGTCAAGGAAGGGAACTTTCTTTAAATCTATGGAAACTTCCCTATGTGATCTGTATTTCCCATTAGAAATATAGACCACTACAGCAAGAGGGAGAGCCAAGAGATGCGCCATGGAAATACGACTCTGGTTACCACTGTGTTGAAGTTTGATTACAGGAAAATAGCCAAAGAGCAGCCACCTTATAGACACAGAACTCTCATTTAATTCTGTGTTCTGCAAGACACCTATTCTCCCCGCATATCCTTTCTTCTTCAGCCCATGCTTGAAACTAAGCAAGGGGTTCCATTAGAGGACAGACATACTCTAGCACAGAGGACTATAGTTAACATTTAACCTTGCTTCTGCCACCATGCAACTACTGTTCACATTTGCAGAGTTTGTCAATTTTAATATCTGTGGATTCATGGTATACTATGTCAGTGGCAAAAAATCAGGGCCAATCTTCTTGCTCTCTGCAGGAAAATAATGTGAAACCCCGTGAGTTTTGACTTTCAATTTTTCAAGATTTTCTAATTTTTCTGATTTTTCTTTCCCTTTTCACAAATAGTCTGCAGAAGGAAAGAAATGCCCTAATTCCTATGATCTTTCATAAAATCACATGCCAACACTTCTAACAGTAACTGATTTTTGGCCTTGGTTCTTTCTCTTCTATCAGGCATGTAAGTATTTAAAAAACAAACAAAAAACCAACAAAAAAACCCAAAACCCCCAAAAAGCACAAATGGACAAAGTGAACTTTTATCAACATGGCTCTGAGTTGTTAGTGAATATTAATTAACCTGTTTAGATCCTGAGGTCAGCTATATTTATATACACCTGTGTGCAAAGTAAAGCAAGATAGTAAAGTGTAGAGCTTAGAGAACTTAGCTCTTAAAATTAGCAACCAGCACAGCATTAAGCATGGCTGTATAAAGCAAAAAACTGCCACCATGGTTAAAAATGTTAACGACTCAGTCACCAGCCATGTGATACTTTTCTTCCAATGCCCATGTCCTTCACCTATAACCACGGAACATTTATTTTGAAACCAGGGAAAGGAAAAGGGTGCTTCTGCTTCTTGAAACTAAGACATTCCTACAGATAGAAGAGAGGAACCTGACAGGATCCTGTAAATTTCACAGCTGTAATTTTCCATTCTAATGAGGATCTATAGAGAATGAATTACTACAGCGCTGAACAGGCAACAGATAGTTCTTCCTCCTGATATATTACACTCTAATGGCAACAAAATGTCATGGCTGAGGCACTAATGAGTATTAGATAACCCATCTGTTTGCAATAGGAGCATTCTGTAGTTCCTGTAATAGGAGGACATCATATTGATATTTTGTTACAGAAGGGTCTAGAACTAGATTTTTGGAAGAACTGGGATCCAAACGCAGGTCTTTGTTGTAAAAGTGCCAATTGCAGTGATAAGCCAAAATCCTGACTCAGTGCTATGTACTCCCCAAACTCTGGTATGACTTTAGGTATCTAAGTATAGAATCCATTTCTTTTGCTGAGCTTTCGTGATTACAGTTATCTAATTAGGTAAACATGGAAGTAATATGGCAGAATGATTTAAAAAGATCACAACACATGCTAAACTAATATAGCTCAAACTTTCATTTTCTCTGTTCCTTTATTATGGTTTGCTACTTTGACACAAAACAGCAATTGTATCAAATTTGGGACTCAGTAACTAATGAGTAGGTGGTAGTGGTGTTAGTTAATAATGGTTCAGAAATGTTAGTACAGCAATTCATAGTTTGTGTCATCTTTGTTTAATTTTAGTGTAGGTAGGTAAGTCTTTAAGGTCTGATAATAATCATTGTAGTTTGGCATATTCAAGACTTGCAAGACTAACAGAGGTAAGCTAATGTCTAACTAAAATCTTTTTCTTGATTTTTCAAGACTAATTATCCTCTCAAGTGTTTTAGCAGCAATGTTTCTTAGCTGAAAGTAGTATATCTGCAGCCATCACATCTTCATTTATGCAAAAAGTACAAACACCAGTGTAGTTGTTGGTGATTTTCATATGCAGCATGCCTTAGATGACTGCTTTAAATTATGAAGCAAAAAGTGGAAGACCTGATAAATGTACTAACTCCTTACTATTTAGCAGTCTAATTTTCAGTGTGATTCCCAATCAGTGAAAGAAATGGAGACAGAGCAGAAAGAAGTGTGATTTTCTCCTTTTTCAAATTAGAATAAAGAATAATTAATACAGAAAAAACTCCTGTGAGAAACCGGAGGAAATTTTTTAGGATGATTACCGTACCTTGTCATTGTCATCTTATCAATAGACCATATTCTGATCAGATTTCATGAAGAACTGTGCAAAAGTAAGTTTCAAATTTTACAGGACATCTTGGTCTTGTCGATATTTGTAAAAAAAGGTCTGTACTTATTGCAAATACACCTCTAAACCATTAAAATGTTAGGTAGCCGTGGTTGGAAATGAGCTACCATCCTGTGCTTTCAGGTACCCTACAATGTGTGTCTCCTAGTCTTGGTTTGTCTAAAAGTGCAAAAAAGGCCATGGACCTTAAAAGATAGCCCATCAACTTCTGGACTAGCCTGCTGGCTGCAGGTGTAGCCATGATAAAAAGAGATCTCAGGCAGAGTTTTCGGCATTGCTTCCATTCTACAAGGAGCTCTCTGAACATAACAGTGATCCACAAAGGAAAAGATAGGGGTTGTGCTCTTTTGCTGGTTTTATACATTTTACAGAATGCCAAGATGATGTTCTTTCACAAGATGCTTAAAAACTTTTTTTTTGCTTTTTGAAATACAAGGGAGACCAGGTTTTGCCCAGCGGTAATCGGAGGGGATGGAAGTGCTGAACCTTTGTCAATTTTTTTTCTCACAACTGTTGTTGCTTAGCATTTGAGGCATACTGAATATACTTTTGTTATGCTTGTTATAAAGTTGAAGACAGCATTTTATGTAGTGTATAATCAATTACTCCTACTCAGATCTGTGAATTCTGCCTGGAGAAATATAAGGATATAACATATAGACAGTTGGTGGTGACAGTCCACTTTTCATGCACTCTCACATGCACAGAAAGCACTAAAACAACAAAAACTCATTTGATAATGTCAGGAAAGATAGTCTCTAATCTTCAGTAGCTTGATTTTTGCAACTACTAAGTGTGATAATACCTCTTCAGCCTCAAACACCCTGTTCTATAATGTGTAAGCAGTAATGTCAACATTGCAAAGGAAAGGCTGTATGACCATTTTAATGATCCTATCACCTGCTTTCTAGCTAAGTGTCACTTTTTCAATGGTCGTAGAAACTCTCACCACAGAGCCTGTCCAAAACTCAGTAACAATCACATGATATGCTTAACTTTGTATAGCTTTGGGTTTTTTAAACTAACCATGTATTTCATTCTAACATGAAATTAAAATGAGGCTTATGGAGAGAGTGAGAATATGGGCAATAGGAACCATTCACAAGTTGGATACGATAGAACTTTTGCTGAATGTATACAGAGTTGGCAGACTGAGAAATTCACGTGGACAGATCTACTCTGAGCAATCTGATCAAGGAAGGGGCAGAATCAATGCCATTGTGTGTATACAATAGAACAAAGTCTTAACTACATAGAGGTTTTCCCTCTTTTCTTTCCCAATATTGAAATGTCCAGTTTGATGAAGATAAAACCAAATGTTAGCTTATTCAAAGATCAGTCAGTTGTACTAATAGAAAAGGCAGAGTTCTCTTGCTTTGAGAAGTGCCTGTGCAATATATGACACCAGAGAAAGCACAGAGCTCAATGACACTTGCTCTTGTAGGATCACTTAATTTGGCTCTGAAATATGAATGCATTTATGGCTTTGTAATCTAGTTTTGAGATGAGTTTTGCAAGCTAACTGTACACACAGCCTCATATTTCCAAATGCTGTACCAACCTAATTAAAAGGAACAGAAAATGAAGATTGCTTCCTTAATGCAAGATACTTTTCTAAAAGGATCAGTATATGAACATAAATGTATTCATAGATATACAGATATCTAGATGTATCCATCCTTATAGTAACTGCTTGGCTGAGTTGAAACCAGCAAACAAGGAACTCTGAATGCGGGATTTCCACCAGCTGCATATTGGAATCCCCTGGAAACCTTTGTCCGAGTCATGTTCTAAAAATTATTTCAGCTAGGGGGCGTTCAACCAACATTTTTTACATGGCTGCACTTGGACATTAACCTGTTAACAGCATATGTGAAAGAAGCCTCCCGATGAGAACTTGAAAAGAAAAACCCTAATATTCTGTGCTGATTTTAAGTTTCTCCATTATTCTGTATTCAAGGGCCTCAAACTTCACTGTGAAGTTGCAGCAACACAACTAAATAGGTATTAGTATCCCATACAGAAACATGCCTGCCATTTGGTCATGCTATAGCCATACTGTGAGCACGCTAATACATGGATACCCCCAAAGCTCTCCTATTATGAACGTGACAGTGATTTGCATTATACCAATACAGCGAAGCCATATTCCACAGAACAGATTACAGCAGCAATTTTGCCAGTATCACTTCATGTACACAAAACTTCTACTGGCATAAAACAGAGATCATACCTCATGTTACGCCAGCTTTCCTACTTGTGACAAGTGAGAGCAGTAGCGTAACTATAACCTTAAATATTTATCAATGCAACTATTTTAATTTGAGATATTACATTTGGGGTATTTACGAGGGCAAAAGCTTTGTATCAGTTAAAGCTTGGCTTCCCTGACCACGTATCACATGTGGCTCCAGGGCACCAGCACCTCCACCTTGCTGCTTAAGTTTCCTTGGTGGAAGGAAGTCAGAGGCAGTTTCATCACGTGTCCACCCACCAGGCTCTGCAAGAACAGAACATTTATTCCTGCCTCTTCAATGTATCAAGATGAGTGCATCAGCACCTTTTAACTGGCTGAAATAAGAGACCCACAGTTCAAAGTGTTGGACACTTTCTAAGCATGTATAACCTGGACAATCAACAAACAAGACAAATATAAGTCTATAAGCATGGGTTAGATAAGGGTAGCTAGGCACTGAGGTAAGGCTAGTTAAACACTGAAATCTGCCCACAGAAACTGTAAACTGTTCAATACTGATAATTCTCTGTCTAGCATGTCGTAGGCTTAGCTGACTCTGTGTTGGGGCAGGGGGTCTGGTTAAGAGAATGCTATGATACCCCTTCAGTCCATATTGTAAGAGGTTTCTTTTGCTGCCACCTCCTCCTCCGCAGATGAAGAACATAGGAAAATACACATGGCAGCAGGTGACTCATTATATTAGTAGATGCCCTGTATTAAATTTTACACATGAAAATTTCCATAATTTCATGGGTGCCACTTTAAGAAACAAAATACGCTGAAGTTTCATTATGCTGTGGGAAGCAAAGCTGAACAGCACATCAGCAGTTATGGTATTACATATGGACTTTTGCTTCCTCCAGGGAGTTGTTTTCCTTAGAAACAAAGCTGATTTCTTTTTTCCACTTTGCTGATAGCTCCGTTCCTGCATAGTTTGTACTATGGTAGAAACTATTGTGCACCCTTCCCTCTCCCTCCCACCCCTGCATACCCACACACTTCCTCTTTTCCAGAACAAAAGCCTTTTCCAATTATTTAGGGAATTTCACAAAATTATACTCATTATCCTTATATAGTGATAACAAGTATGAAAGAATTAGTTCCAAAACATACTTTCAATAGGCAAAGTATAATTGTTACCCAGGAGCTATGTCCCTACCAACTTTGTATTTAATCTTAAAACAGTCATGAGAAAAGCTTTTGGGGAAGATGGGCTCCCATACCCAGTTCTGGTTGCACTACCTGGGGTGAAAACCATTTGATTTCAGAAGATTACTTATGCAAGGATTCCAGAATCAAAACTTACTATAAATTCTGGTTACCTTCAGATATTCCCAGTTACTGTCTTATGGAACTACCACTTGGGATTTAGTTCACAGTCTGCAAGCAGTAATGACAGAAAATCAAGACAAGGGCAGGTTACTACAGCATAGCTATCAGACTCCTTGAAAATACACTCTATAACCTTTAGAAAAACAAGCTTCCAATAAACACAAGAAGCATGTTCCAGTCTATGATCAAGAATTCTCTTATCTCTTAACCCTGGTTCACAGGCTAATGAGACTACTTTGAAAAAACTGTCTTTAAGCATCTCCCCTTTATCCTTTCCAGGATTCTGCAGAGTGTATGGCTCATTACATGTTTCTCATAATACTGACTAGCCCCTGCCATAATCTGTCTCCTTGCTGCCTGAGTGCAGGAACTCCTCACATCAAATTAAAGGGCCAGAAGCACAGGACATTTCAAGAAGGACAAGGAGGTGGCAAAGCTCGCTGACTCTACAAGGAGCAATTGTTAATACTTTAAGGGAAGTATTTCATCTACTCAGGAAGATATACTTCCTGGGAGAAGGTGGTTCAGTGCTGACAGAGGTGCTAATATAAACTGTATACAAGACTACTGTTATAATTTTAAAATTAAGAGATATATGGCCAATCTTTCAGCCTTTCCCCTCTCCCAAAGTCAGTAAGTATTTTATTGTTTTTAAAGCTTTGCGTTGACACAGTGCCGACCAAAGGCAAACACTAAAAAATACAAGCACAGACGCAGCATGTCACTTTGCACAACAAAAATAGAATGGGGAAGAAGTACTACAATGCCATGCAAAACATTTCCAGGCCTAATTAAAAAAGAAAAAAAGAAGACAATTGTAGACTGAGTGAATTCTCCTTATCCTAGAAAAAGGAATGGATTCAGATCCAGGCACTTGAAAAAAAAAAACCAGTGCCACACAATATTACATTAAAAAAAATGCCTTAGCTAAACTCCATAGCATTCTATAAATGAAGATTGAAAGAACTGCAAGCACTTGAACACTGAAAAACCACTGTCTTTTGTTACAATCCGTAAGAAAATAGCACCTGAAACTGGAAGCAGAATTTTTTTGGAACATCTTATGAACTATTAACTTGGTTTGAAACATCTAGCCACACACACAGGAGTGGAGTACTTGAGATGAGGGAGTCGAGGGGCACTGTACTACAAAACACACACAGAGCCACAAACTGACCTCTGATTAGGCAAAAGGCAGTGGAGCAGCCCTTGATAATCAAGCCTCAGAATAAGATCAGGTTAAGACCAGAGCTCTTCTTGCCAGTAGCAACCTTATTAGGCAAGGCACCACCATTCCCCCCATTTCTAAATTACAAAAAAACCACATATTTTTATTGATTATGCCTTTCTTTTAAAGAAGTTTTCAAACAGCATGGTGGAGCTTAATCAGTGCTAACTGTAAGCCTAGTTCAACTTTCAGTGAATTCAGCAAAAGAATTTTCCTTTTACATTAATGGAGCTGTACTAGGCCTCATTGGGCCAAGTTCACAGAGTGTACATCCCTGTAAATGCAGTCAAGTTGAAAACAATGGCACTGCTCATACAAATAATGATAATTTTGTGCAAGTAATGCTCATAGGAAGGAAGGTGTTCAGGATACAGCCCTACTGATAGCTTTTGTGGCACAAAATCACCTTGGCAAAAAAGAATAAGGCTACATATACTGAAGTTTAAAAAAGAGGAAATTATACTTTGCTATGTAACAGACAAAACTAGAGAGTGTCTTTGTATACTTCCTTATCAGTCAAACCCCAAAATATCAAGGAAAAATTACTCAGCAGTTTCAATCATCCATCCAGCATGAAAATAAGTGTTATTCGTTTCATAACAATTTGTGATGGTTCTGAAACAATAAAGAAAACATGCAAATTACACCAATACAATAAAGACTTGATTATGCAACTGCTTTGCCTATTTCACTGCAGCAATAAGCAAGCAAATAGAGACTGAATAGAACACAATTTAGCAATCTTATACTGCAAAAGAATATTCACTTGTGTTACTGGTTCAGCTACTTAAAATAAATAATTTTGGTAAATCATTATCATTAGGGGACCTTATTTAACAAATTTTCACAAGCTACATCACAATGATCCTGAGACTAGTTTCACCGTGTTTGTGTCCACTTCCAGATTTTCAAGACAGAATTATTTTGCTCTCAAAAGACGGCAGAATACTTTTTACGAAACGTGTTCAATGAATTTTTAAGGGGTCAGTATTCCATTTTTCAGAATTAATATTTTGAAATAACCTTTCCTAAGTACTTTCTAAGTGAGAATACTTAAGCATATTAGAATTTACAAGTATATTTTAACTTCATTAGAGCCAATGGAAGGTACGTACAGGCTTAAATGTGGGGGTTTTTTCCTGAATCAGGACATTCCATTGTATTTTAGATTAAGAATAAGACAGAAGAACACTGGTAATTATATCTCAGCTTTCAGAGTGCACATACAAGATATTCTGTACAAAACATGGCAATATAATATGCTAATAAACTCAGTTATTTCTTTTTTCCTGCTGTGGCAAAAAAAAGACATTAACAATGCTGTTTATGGGGGTGATAGGAGGAAAAAGGTACCTTCTATTCACCTACATGAAATCTAAATTTAGGAGAAGGTTTCTCTTTCCTCGTTCCTTCTCTCAGAGCCACAGACCTTCCCACACCACTCTGGGTGAGAGTCCACTTTTAAAATTTGATTCATTAATGCTGCTTGAAACATCATTAACTCATCCTTCATGCTTTATGAGCTGCGTCAGAAGGGGTCACAGAGTACTGGTGCTGGCCAGCAGCCAGTGACAGCATGGCGAGCAGCCAGCCATTCTGCTATGGACTGGAGGGGGTTCCTGAGAGAATTTGAGAGTTCTTCCATATTTCCACCTCTATTACAGCCCAACATCTCCCGCAGAGTTTGCACGTACAGCCTGTGGATACAAAAGGCTATGCTCCTCTTGCTGTATTTTTATGTTGTTGACTAACAGTTATTTGTTCACTGAATGCTTTCATAAAGCAACCAAATCAGCAGTATGATTTTTATATGGTTTCATGCAGCTTAAGTGCGTGAACTTCTTTTGGCCAAATCATATCCACACATGACTTTGCAGAATTGATAATTTAAGGTAATTCCTGCTTTTCTTGCAAGCTGATAAAAACAAATATAGGAATTAATGATACTATCTTGTCCATGTTCCCGTTTTAGGAGGAAAATAATCTTCTTTGTTACAGTTTCCTGTACTTTAACATTCTTACCAATGAATTACCGGATTTGGTCCTGAAGCATTCTGTAGCAAAATTTGGAACATTTGTACATACATTATGAAATGAAACCAAGCTACACATGGCTTCCAAGAAAATAAATTAATCAGACCTTGTATATAAGAGAAATAGGCAGTATGTGTTATGGAGAAAAAAAATGCACTTTGGCATGGTACAACAGAAGTAGGCAATATCAGCAATACATCATTCTCTCATGCATATTTGTAAAGATCCATATGTAAAAGCTCCCACCCACAAATGCACAACACACAAAATGCATAGTTCTTTGGGAAATGGACTTTGTATAATCTTATAGAAAAACTTTACTGTGGCATACTTCAAAATAGATTGAAAATTATTGCCCCACTTTGAACATTTCCTGAAATGCACTGTAATATCAGTACAAAGCTGACAGCATCAATCAGGAATCTTCAGAGATGCTTCATTTGATTTTTCAGAGGGATGAGAAAGCAACAAAGTGACTGGACCAAGCAATTCCAGGTATTTACAGTACATTAATCAATTTGAAATGAACTCCTTTTGTCTGCAGCTGTAATGGTTTAGAAGACATTTCCTAAACAAATAGATAATATTTTCTTTTCTATTACAACTGATCAAACTCCGAGACTTATATAAGAATTAAAAAAAAAACCACCAAACAATAGTAGTATTTTTTATTAAAGAACATGCTTACAAATGTGAAATCATGGTTATAGAAGCTCAAATAAAGCTTATTTTTTCAATTCTATCTGACCTTGGATTTGACAAAACTGTATAGCGGTCAAGATTATGAAAGGGCTTCCATTGCATGAAGTTATTTAAGTATTGTTCAGACTGGTTTTCAGGATGAAATACTAGCTGAAGTTTGTATTTACTTCATGCACAATCACTTTAACCTTGCTATTTGCACAGCAGATGTCTTCTTCACAAGACTACAGAAGCTATTGACTATAAATCTTGATAAGATAAGCTGTTCATTCCTTGCTTGTCAGAGTGCTCTAAAAAGTCGCATAAAAGAAAACAATTACTGAACTGAGGCAACTAAATGTTAAATGCTGACCCTAGTCTTATGGGGACTTCAATAGGAATTCTGTCCAAGTAAAACCAGCAGAATTAAAACCATTGTAAGAAAGTCATTATACAGAATTTGATTCACTTGTGAAATTTAATTCACATGAATGCCAAAACTGCAGTTACAATTTATTCTAAGTGGCACAATTTCTGAAATCTCAATAGTTAAAAAGAAGATGAAATGAGCACAGCAATACAGCTACCTCCTTTATCCTTGCATCTACCCATTCAGTCATCAGTGACACAATGCGTGGCTAAAGCAGGAGTGAAAATACGTGTATTCCCCATCCTATGGGGGAAGAAGAGAGTGGCCAAGACTGCCAACTTAATAGTTTAAATTAACAAAAGCCTCCACTGAGTGCTTTCCACTATCTCTGGAAATAGTTTTGGAAAGCAGGTTCCATCCATCTTTCTGCTTTACTGAGTTGATTAAGGAAGTTTGTTCCACTTACAAAAATGACATCAAATCAACACAAGAAGAAGGATTGAGGGCTCAGATCTCCTGTTAAGAGCAGGAAGGTATGAAAAATACACAGCAGACAGTATTTTGCACGTGTGCGTGTTCACAATAACGGTCAAAAAAAAAAACTAGACGAGGTGGACTACCCTGAAGAGATGGGAAGATTGTTCCTTCATTTGGAGAGTTATTAACATGCTCAGAGCAAAGTTTCTAATTGATCCCCCAAAAGTTTGGCATTTTTAATTTTAAATTAGTTGCCTTCAGAGAACTCACTATAAGGAGAATAGTCTTATCTCCTTAATCTCTGTCCACAAGGTGAAACAGAAAAACACCACTCTTGTTCTTTCCATTGTCTTCTACAAATGAACTTTCTAGCAATACAAACCTGATTCTCCTTTAACTTATGTGATGCTAATGAGCTGCTCCTGAGCCTTCTGAAGTTGATAAGCAGTGAGGCTATTTTCTAGGGCAAAAATGACTTTCTGTGGGATAGTAATGCACTAATGCTAAGCATCAAAAGATGCATTGTGACTGAAATTCTTTTTTTATAGGATTCCATGCTTTGGCATACAATATTCTACAGCCTTTAGACATCTGGGAATCTCAGAACAAACAGAAAAGTTATATGCAACCCTTCCTTAAAAGAAGACTTAATGGATAAAATAACCAAATAATTGGCCAATCATACAAGAATGCCATATGATAGTACCACCTTTAAAGCATACGTACATCGGGACAGGCCTCAAAACCCAACATTAGAATTACTATACATATGCTGTTCAGCTAATCTGTGTATACTCAGCCCAGTAAACTGAATTTACTCAATTCATACAGGGGATTCTGCACTGGCAAGACCACAGTCACCATTTGTGTGCTGCAGTTCAGTCTCCTTTGCCTGCATGCTGTTGTCAAAGCCTTCCGAAAAGCAGAGATTCCCTACTGCACTTTCTGAATTAAAAGAAACAGAAGTTATAGAAGTATGCAATCTCTACTACATCCCCTTTAATACTTAATTAGCTATCCAATCAAAGAATGAAACCAAGCACCATGATATGACTGATTGAACTGGTCCACTTGGACTGTTATTTATCACACTGTTCTTCTCCAAGTGACCACAGAGATTTAACACAAGTAATGGAGAGCCATTCTTCGGTTTCTTAGAATCAAGGTTTAACAGATCTGCTGGTGATTTTCCTAGCTCCCGCTCTCAGCCTTCCCAAATTTCTTTTCAGCAAACTAATTCTCATTCATTTTTGCCAAGTCTTCAAGTTTTTACTATGTTAGAAAAGCATGATGTATCTGTTTTCAGAGACCTCAGAGTCCACAATTTTCCTTATCCTCACATGAGTGGTAGACCCTATTATCTGAGCACCATGACCCAACTGTTCTTTCATAATTGCCACACACAGTAAAGCAATTGTTTTGATGCCATTTCGAAGTCACCTCTTGTATGGAAGAGAAGAAAATAGTCATAAGATCAGACATGTAACCTTCTGAGGACGGGAAGTTACATGGTGACAATGATGTGGGTAAGCCATAGAATTAGGTCTGTAACTGGAAAGCATTCCTAATAGACCTAAAACAGCAGATTGAATAAATGTGATGGCGCACATGAAATATTTGCATATTTGCAGGAGAATATGTGCAGAAGTAAGTAATTACTGTCGTACAGCAAATAAACATGACGACATTATCTTTAGAGGAGACAAATTTCAAACTAAGTTAAACATGATCTATCCATCCTTCATGGCAAAGCATCTTATCAGCCTTAGGAAAATCTCATTGCTAGAAAGCCACAGGCATTGTTTCTATTTCTCACTAAGTTAGCTGCATTTCCTTTAGCCTTGTGGACTGCTATACTACCTCCTGGTACATTTTTGTAATGCACCACCAGTCTGTTACCTGTTAACAGATACAAGATCATATGATCCAGGTGCATCAGCCTTCCAGACTCCTAAATTGTTCAAATACATTAATTCCCAACTTGGTTTACACAAGACATACAGGTACATATACAGCTGTATCTGTATATATTTCTCTTCCTCAATTCCCACAAAGGCTTTTTTTTTTTGGCCTTTAATCAGGGGTTAAACCCCCTCTCTTGCATGTTCTAGGCACCATATATAGACTTTTTCCAGAAAAGTGTTATTAGATAGGACCTGTGTGCTTCAGAAGCACATCCTTTCTTTCCTTTGGAGCTTCACCTGACAAGATTGATGCCCAATCTTTCTTTTTTTTTAAGCACCATATTCTCCCCCTCTCTAGCACACACACATACTTGTTATAACATAAACAGTAAATTATTTTCATGCAAGTTGGTCAGTACCCTTTTCCAGAAATTTGGATACTTCCTACAGCATATTCACTTCACTGACTTAATTCAGATGTTAATGGTTCCAGGTAATACTTCTCCAAACCAGATACACTTCCATGATCTTCTTGCTTAGTGCATGCTTAGCTCACAAATTTCCTCTTTGAAAGAGCTTCCACAGAAAAAAGTAAATTCAGACTTCAGCTAACAAGCAGCAGAAGTTTCAAAAGAAAAAATAAAAAAAAACAAGCATTGCTACATTTCCTATGAAACTTAATTCCCCCATGCATACTAGTACTCAAATACACCTCTACAGTCCACAAGGAGCCATCTACAATGTCCAGTTCTACACCCTAACACACAAATCCAATGCTAAACCTGGAAAGTAGACTGAAATATGCTACTTCTAGTGGCTGTTTGCCTCCATTGCAATCCCTTGTTCTTTTCTATTCCCAAAACAGCTTGCATATTGTAACCCACCTCCTACTTACAGGAGAGGAGGGAAAACTTAAAGCCCGCATTTCTACTTCAGGAGAATAACAGGACAAAATTCAAAAAAAGAGAAGCAATTGAAAAAGATAAGAGTCCTTAAGCATCTAAATTTTTTCCTACTATGCCTGGTTCATATCTCCAGCTGCCAGTCTGTCAAGTCTGACAATAACTGCTGTGATAGAAATCTGCTAATGAAAATAGGATGCCGCGAACAGACTGTTTAATGAAACAGTGGGAAGCTCACATTACCAATAAACACAGGAAGTATGAGAAGTCTTGGCAAAAGCCAAGTAAAGTGTCACTTTTCTGCTCTGTACTTGAGCAGTCCTTTTTATTGGTTATCTTTACAATGAAGCAGAGAAATTCAGGACTTCTACATGTGGATTCATAGGTACGTTAATGCAATACCATGTGATTCCACCTGTTCCAGAATAAGAATGCTTTATTCTGATTCAGATGTTCTGCTTCTAAAGCTTTGATTTATAATTTCATGGAAACATTAATGCAGACATGGAGAGCTTGCTGGACTGGAAATATGCCTTTCAATGTGAACTTCTGCTTTGGTAGTGGTAAACCTGGAAAGGAGCACCAGAATAGCCCATGATCTGTTCTGCAGTCACAGGAGAGATGTAATGGAAATCATTTCAGATTAGCTACAATATTGGGACTGCAATTATTCCTGAAGACCACACGGTATCAGAGGTTAAAAAAAAAAAAAAAAAAAAAAGTGGAAAAATTGTGTAGAATGCTTTTTATTTGTCCGTATGGAAATATGTATAATACAAGAAGTCACGTACTGGTTTTCTTTGTTCACAGTGCACGCCAGTGAAAAGGACATCGTTTATTTCTGATTAGAGATACATCTGAAAATCAGTCATTTTCAGATAGCTTAGAGGAGGCCAACTATGGTAACACCACAGCAGTTAGGATATCATACTCAAAAAGAAACATATGAAAGAAGGTTTGGGAGGGGGTTACACCTGACTGAACTAGAAAAATGCCTCTATATTGAGAATACACTGAAAAAAAAAAATCCCAAAAATGTTTGCATTTGTTTCTTTTGGGAAGACAGCATCTATGTGATGAAAAAGGGTTGAAAGATCAGTAAGATTAGATTTTATTATAATCCAAAATGAAAAACTTTAGAGGATAGCCATGCTGGGAGATCTAGAAGCACTTTCTGATTAAGTAGTTAGAATCATAGTTATTTGTCCAATTAAGTCACACAAGCCAGCATTAAGCTTATGAAATAAGCAACCTGATATGGTAAACTATTTAACATCCAAAATGTTAAACATCAGAACAGCAAGGTTCTGATGAGTACATTTTGAAAAAATGTAAATTAGAAGAAGACAGAGATGGGGTACACCTAACTGGCTTTACTGCCCGAGAAGGCCTCAGCTATGTAAGAACTACAGAAGATGAAAAGCACCATTCCAATTCACAGCAATGTTAATTATTTGTTCATGCACTATTATCAGGATGTGTTATCTTTTATTTCAAACACTGCATGTTCAGCCAAAAGTATAGCAGCTGAGGTTAAAATGCATGCTGCAAGGAAACTTTAGTTAGCATATAGGGAAGTTATGCAATTGTGATATTTAATGGGTTCATTTGCCTGGGAAAGGAAGATAGATCTGCAATTTTAAGTGATTAACCTAACTGGGGAGAAGAAGTCTGGAAAAGTGCACTACAAGGTTTATGTTCCATTATTCAGGTGAATAATAATAACGACAACAGTCTTGGAATAAAATGCAACTCTTCTAGTGCTACAGAGCAGTTTCTTAATATTAAAGGAGTATTCAGACATGGACTGAGAAGTGAGAATTAATCTATCAGGAAATTAAAGGTGTATAAATTATTTATGTAGCAGATGAACCAAAAGTGAAAAATGAATGACAAAAGTAAAGGATAGGGAGTCAGCAAGTCCAGCGCATCTGTTACATACTCAAGAACAGCCAACTTTTTTTTCTTTTTTTTTTTAATCTAATACTTAAAATTTGGTTTTAAACTATTTTAGTTCTTTTTCTTTTTCTTGCTTTTCATTTTTAAATATTTTTGTTTCTCCGCAGGACTTCAGCTGCTGGCTGCACAGTTTTGGGCTCCATTCAGGAAAACAATAGCACACAACCACCCTGAAACTGATTCATTGTTCTATGATCTTGCACTCTTAAGCATGAGTTCCCTTTAAAGCCAGCTGCACAAGGGATCACAGCAGTGGGCAGAGGGAACTATGCAAGCCTCCTCAAGAGCTCCCTTCTTTTTTGTCAGAATGTGTCTTTTCAAGGTGCGCAAAGAAAGAAGGCATCAGAGATAGCTGGATTAAACCTTTTCTTGAACTTTTTCCTTTTGAATTTTCTCCTTATTTTCATACGACTGGGATACACAGGGGTTTTCGCCTTGATTGGAATAAGAATTCCAATTGCTTACAAAGTATATTGACATCAACAAATCATTCAGTTCATTATTATTATGAAAAGTACCGTATAAGTGCCAGTTAAGGTTTGAATGAAACAATCTGCAACAGAAACTTATCTCATATTAGAACATAAGATGCATCTCAGTATGCTGTACTCAGTACGTGATTCACTGTGTATTTTAATACTTTGCCATAGAATCAGAGACTTCATCTTTATTGTATTAATTATTTATGCAATCCAGCTTCCCCATTTTCCCTCTCAGTCCCAAGGAGAACTCAAACCAAAGGTATTAAGGCACTAAGACCAAGTTCTCAAAAGCAGTTCAGACACTTGGACACATAAGACTTGCTTCCACTGAAGTAAACAGTAAAAACCCCCAGAACTGGAAGGAAAATCAATGTTTGTACCTTGTCACATGTGGAGTTCCCTTGGCAGAGGACTTCCCATGGAAAAGAAGAATTCAGACTTAAAGTCTTAAAAGGAATAATAATTACTAAACGATATCACTAAAGAAAAATTATCAGGTTTAGCATTTTGCCACTAGATGGAGCAATTTAATATTAAAATTTCCATTTATAAAGAAAATCCTCTTGAAGTTTCAGATCTTTCACTAATACACCTTTCCCATTACCAAATGTGTATTTTTTTTTCCTTTTTGTGCTAAGGACCCTTAGAAATACTGTGTCCTTGCAGATTATGCAAGTAAGAAGAAAGTTGCATATGAATAAACACAAATGTTTCTATATTTTACCTGTACTACAGCAAAGACTGGAAACAGCGTGAGGTAAACTGCAATTCTAAAGCTCTTCAGTTAAACTATAAATTTCATTTATCCATCAATCTACACCACATAATTTTTAGAAACATTACGCATTAAGAAATATTAAGCAGTTTATCAGAGTATTATGCTCTCTATTCACCACAGACACCAGAAGAACTTTTTGCCAGCAAGGATTATTCCAAACTAGAAACACTAAGCCTACCCTGAACCTTAGCCTAACTATTATATATTTAGAATTCTTCTATATTTTAATATCAAAACTGAGAATTAAGAAGATTTTGTACTGGCACATGTGAAAAAGAGATTCTTGACCTCATTAGCCAGAGTCCCAGTTTACATCAGTTGTACCTAAGATCCCTGCAAAACTACAGTGCCTTCCATCAGTGCAAGACCAAAAGTTGAACCTATGTCTACCTAAATTTCAAATGTTAATTTCAAGCAACAATTAACAGTTGTTGCTATCCAAAATACCTCCTGGTAACATCCATCTGTACCTTGTAAAGGTGAGGTGTATGCTTAAAACAAATAAAAGAACAGTGTTGTTGCTGTACGCAGCTCTGAGGCACCAAAGGAAGTAAATCCTCAATGATTACATGGGTCTTACAATCCTTCTTAAATACTGGATTTGCTGGGAAAAGGGGAAGCAATAAACAGAGTTAAGGACAGCCTGTGGATGGTAACCCCCAACTGACCTCAGGTTCACCTTTTTCTTTTAAAGTACTTCTGTTGTATTATACTTATGAAATATTCATATTTTTGAAGTATGATTTGATAATCTGAATGTTATGAAAACAAGTTATATTGTCTGCTGTGTCTAAAGTCTGCATGCCTCATAATACAGTATACAACTTTATTACCCTGCCTATTATTGCACTTTTATAATGTTAAATCAACTTCTACCTCCATAGCAGGTGTAAATAACAAATGGATTTACTGTTGTGTTTAGGTCCATGGTGAATTACATGCTTTTGATGTCTAGATGTAGTGCTTTCTTCTAATAATTGTTACTATTATCTATCATGATTAATAAAAGAACAAACATTAGGCTGCTTATGCAACTCTTAAGGTAATTATGTACTTCTGTCCTACAAAATTCGGCCATAGTTCCAAAGATACTGAGGACATATCATTGATATGTCCCCATCATCTCCATCTTTATCATGACCACATTCAGCTCAGGTCCAATTAAGCTAAGCTCTCCTATCTCAATCAAATAGTCTTTAAGGACACTGCAGTTCAAGATTGGCCTACTAGATGGATCTCAGGATGGAGAGAGAGAATATAGGACGGGAGGAGGGTAAATCTTATTATTTTATTTTTAGATTATTACAGTTCATTTTCATGCTTTGCTCCATCACTGCACTAGTTCCAGTAAGGGGGTGGGGGGGGTGGGGGTGTGTATGTAGAGTGTGTGGTGTGTGTAGGGAGCAGACAGAAGAAAGCAAGGAACAAGTCAAGAGGCGAAGAATGAGAGCACACTGAATAAGGCATTCCATTAGCTAGAGATGTTTCTAACACTTGTGTAAAAGCTGCCTTCATTAAAGCTAACGTGTCAACATTGCAGCAAGCAAAGAGGTAAATGAATGTAAAGAAAATCCAGGTTATCACATTTCAAATATCAACCCAGTACACTTCAGCCCTCTCCTCCATTAACTCCACCTCAGTGTTTGCCTCTGGCTGACTGCTCCTTGACAGCATAGATACAGAAAACAGATCAAGGCTCCAAAACATTTTTCCACACGTTCTTCAGCATCTTCTAGCCTCATTTTTCTTACAAAGAAGAAACAAGTTCACTAACTGCAAGCTACCTGCTAGGCAGCAAACCAACTTGAAAGTGTTTTATATTTCTATTAGAATATTTCATTATGTGATTATAGTAAATGGTTCAAATCCAAGGCCATATTGACAGTGTAGAATTTCAGTGAATGCATTTCAAGATATTTCGAAGCTACTTAACCCAAATGTATTCAGCTTAGTCCTTTAGACATCCAGTGTTTGCTCTATAACATAAAAACAGGCTAAACCGTAACATTAAGTGTTTACAAGAAAATTCATTACATTATATAAAAAAAAAATCACTGGCATCTATGTATCTAAGCAAATTAAGAGAAGCACAAGAATTTAATTGTTGTTGCTCTTTCAGATACCTAATCATTGCATTTTTCAGTCAGAAGAGCCACTCCACAATTAACTTTGCAACTAGTCTCCAGTACAGAAATCTCATCTAAGCCTTTCTACATTGTGTGTATTTTCAGGCAACACGAGAAAGCCAGCAAATTTATTCACACAAGAGAAAATGCCTTTGAACATCCCGAAGACTTGTGAAAGTTTCAGTTACAGCTAGCTAAAAAGGTATTCCAAATGGAATGTGTGTGATTAACTTCCCTGCTCAACCCTATTATGACCATCCCACTCAAAGTGGGGGGGGGGGAGAAAAAAGAAAGAAAAACAAAGAAAAAAAGAAGGAAAATAGAGAGAGATACTATTCTTACTTCCTCACTTACGCTTAAACAACAGTATATTCAGTGGAATACACTGTAACAAGCTATCTCTGAACCACAGGGTTCAAAAGCAGTGGAACATGAATCAAAGCAATGTGAAGCTGCACTAAATTACACGAGACCAAGTTTGTTTGCCATTGCATGAGAATAAAATAATTGGGGGTGGAGGAAGACAGGGACTGAAGAGAAAGAAGAGATAAGGGGAAGCAGTAACATATTTGGTATCAGCACTAACATTTTTTGAGTGTCTTTCTCTTGATATTGTTTGATGCAATTGTCATTTTCCCTGAAAGTTCTTAAGCTCTCTTCTCTCCTGGGGATGTCAGTCCCAGCAGAGCAAGGAGAATGCAATTAGAGCTAGCTATAAACCTGCCTGGTAACTATCTTGTTTTAAGTGTTCATTAGATGAAGATAGATCTGCCCTTTTAATTCAGAGACATTGCATACTAAGTACAAGTTAATAACTACTTAGGACTTCAGTCCCTGACAGAGTTACATATGCAGGCTACTGTCTCTGAGAGGAGATAAAGACATGGAGAAAAAAAACAGCCTTCAAGTTAATCATGACCAAAAATCATTACCGTCTAAGACTGAGTGTCTGATGAAGTCTGTTTCAGGATCATTTGGCATAGTTGTTTATAATGTCCACAAACATATTAGAGCTAAAGAAAACTTTGATGTATGGACACTACATCACCAGATATGGCACTGCAGCTGTACATGTTTTCAGGCAAAGGACTTAGTTCCTGTTTCTGTCAGTCTTTGCTGTAGATTTCAAAACAGCAAATTAAAATTGGCTGAGGACAACCAAAAGCTCATGAGAGTCACACACATCAACATCCACAACACAGGGTGAGACCAGTCTGTCAGTACCCTGATGCAGAGGACAACAGACACAACTTTCTGCCTTTTGCACACCCTGCTGGGAGGTGTTAACAAATCTGCAGTCTAGTATTGCTGGCAGCAACAGACTTTCCAAAGGCAGGTCAAATCCCACCTTAGAAGCACGCAATAGAGACATCCCTGCAGCAGCCTTTCAAGCACAGATCTCCTACTTAACAAAGATTTCTCTGGGGATGCCCATGTCTGACTCATCCTTTGCAATACATTTCCCTTTCCTCCAAATGAAGACTGGGACTTCAGCTATGTTGTGACTCTCAAACTCTTTGTTTGTTTGTTTTATATTTGCAAAGCCTTTTGTAGGAATTTGATTTTCCTAGAATCTTGGAAAGTTGCATACCCTAAAGCTGCATGTGAAAATGCTTCAATTATCTCCAAAGCCTCAACTTTCTAATGTCTGTTCATAGCAACTTTAGGTCACAGCCACCTACAATTCTTCAGAAAGTCAGTCTTCTTCATAACAGGATAACGTATTCTGAATCACTCTTGAATGCATCTTGCCTTGTTTTTGTCAGGAACTAAGGCACTGTAGATTAGCCACCATTTGAATTAATGGGCTTGCAATTGACAGAAATAAAGCAATGAGACCAGGAACTATCCAAAGGTGTATAGTTACCTTGCTTGTACTGATCTCTTATCTACATACTTAGAAAATAAGACCTTGATGTTACCAATGCTGCACCAGGCCCTATTCACTTCAGGTGGATTCAATG
Organism: Mycteria americana; assembly: GCF_035582795.1. Classification (NCBI taxonomy): domain Eukaryota; kingdom Metazoa; phylum Chordata; class Aves; order Ciconiiformes; family Ciconiidae; genus Mycteria; species Mycteria americana. The sequence continues at coordinate 52,400,043 of NC_134371.1, read as the reverse complement.
CAAGCACAAGAGTCCATCTCTGCAGAGCTTGTTGTAGAAATAACACCAAGTATGTTAAGCTTGATCCTATAATCAAGTTTAATTAGAATCACTGGGACTTAGCATAGGTGTAAAGATCCATCATGTTGATCCACTTGTAGGATCATAGCCTTAATGTAAAGACATAAAGCATTTTGTTATTACTTCAAATAATCCAAGTTGATCTCCTTTAAAGAAATGAGGTCTGATCTTACAGCTGGTTCTGCACAGGTAGGGCACATCCTCTCCACAGAATTCCACTGACATTAACTGGCATAAGGAAGAATTTCACTTGTAAGAGAAGGAGGGAAAAGAAGAACAGGAGGCAATAACAGAAATGAACCTCCTTCCCCTGGAGCACTCTTTTCTCACTGACTGCAAGTCTTCCCAGGGTCCAGAATTAATCAAACAGATAGTAAGATAAGGTTTGTTGTGCTCCACTCCTCGTAGCATCTGCCTACTTGGCTGGGTGATAATAAGCCTACACCTAGCCCTGGGTAATAGTATGTAAACACAGAAGACAAATTTTAACTAGAAAATGTGCAGCAATTGCTAGCAGGGTTATGATTACATCACAGTAATCCACTCAAAAGTTGTAAGATTAACTGTGTAATTAGAGTAATAAATTAATAGTTTAAGAACATGAAAAATTTGCAAGCACCACAAGAGCTAAACAAACTTACATAGTCATTTTAGTTTTCTGTTTATGACATGTCATCATCTTGTCCTCTTCACTGTCAGTGGTACATCAGTAAGAGCCTCAGAGAGCTCTCATGCTTTCTCTCAGGAGCCTTTTCTTACCTGAAATTTCCTTTAAGAAATCTGAGTGAAAGGCGGGTAATTAACTTCTAAGAAATACTACGGAAGAAGTGAGTTTTCAAGAAAGGAAACAATATTCTCAAGCTAAACACATTAAAATTATCCACACTTTTGATTTTTTTTTTCTCCTCTTCGGCATTTTCTTTAATAAACACCAGCAAGTTGCTGGTCTAAGAAAGATTATTATATTAATTTCTTTTTTATCTCAAAGTTTAACCTGATCTAGACACATTTCTTTCTACATCTATTGCAAGACTTATTATTGGAAGCTCTTTAAAGCAAAGCTTTGTCATATTCCCACAATGATTTGAGAAGCAAAACAGGAAGATGAAAAGTACTATTCTTCATTAATATACTATTTTTTCAACATCTCCAGGCTGAAGTAAACACACAAAAAAGGCAAAGATGTATACATTCTCCCATCTCATTTTTCCTGTGCCTCATAGCTCCAGTATTTCATAAGGTTTTCAGAGGATCCAACCTAGAAGGACAACTATGGGAATACAAGAGTAACACTGCTACCTCTAGAAGTCAGGGAGAACAAATGGTTACATTATTAAAAATCTGTTGTGGTTTGGGTTTTTGTTTGTTTTCTTTTTTTTTTTTTTTTTAAACTAATGTTGGGACTACAATTCTTTTACATACTTGTCTTTATTCCTAAGCAAAAGAGCTTAAAGAAAATGCTATCCTAAAGTAGACTTGAACTGTGAATTTTAGCATACCCAATTTATGAGAGAAAGAGAAGGCTTTCCTTTAACAGGTATCAATATTACTTGCAAAGTTAAATAGTCTTTACCCCACCCCATCAGAAAGGTCACTAATTCCTAGAGCTTGTTCTGTGCCTAAAAAGGTGGTGGGCTGGCCTAGTATTGCTCTGCCCCACCCACCTACTAACACAGTGCACGTAGAATGGTGTCTAATTTCTTCCTTCCCAAGAGTTTTATTTAGCCCATACCCAAGTCTCTACGTTGTTGTCCCTCTAGAATACATCACTAATTTAAATAAGCAAGATTAACCAGAAGCTTAAATAAACACTTACCTTTTCCTGGTAGAGTCTTGCTGGTAGTTAGTATAATAATACCATAATTAACACCTATCTGCTGTTCTTCACATGTCCTCAATCCTCATTTCTATATGCATCATGCAAGCTCTTCCTTATATGGTATATAGGACTAGTTAGACCTATTCTAAAAAATACCCTAGATCTTGCTTACAGTATCCTGGATATTTTTCTAAAGAGTTCTGTACTATGCCCAAGGGTTCCCAAGGTGTGCTTTGCACCACCTGGAACACTGGAAGTCTCAGCTATATACTTTTCCAGGTCTTTGGGACAAAGACTTTAATAACACAACCTGAAGAAAACAAATAATTAAAGGCATTAGCCAGTGGTATTGACATCCCTTTCATTCAGTTTGCTTTTCTAGCATGTTAATTGAGTGTAGGGAATGAGCTAACAGAATAATGGCTGAAGAAATAGCATTCAGATATTTTAAGGCACTGGCTGAACACAGGATTCCATATAATGCTAAATTCTTGGACCTACATACTTAACTGCCTTCTATTTTGGGACTCACTCGGAATGTTCTCTCTTGCTCAGTAATTCACTGTCACAGTACTTAAACATAGAGCTACAGTTGTCCAGCACTGCCTTGTGTTTACCAGACTCTGGAGGAAAAATGAAGAAGTATCAGAGATTTAGCTAAGCTAATGTTGTTTTTTCAAACCAGTTCCTCTTTTGATTCCTATACCACTACACTTCTATCAAAGACTCCAGGACTTTGTCTTTCCAAGTTATGTAAATAACGTTGGGAAAACAAAAAAGATTACAGGCCCTGTCTTGACAGGGATAACTATGTTTTAGGCTACACTCAATAGGCAGGCTAGGTTAAGCATGAACTAAAGTCAGCTGCCTGTTCTAGACAGAACCTCAAAGCTTCACTAACTTTGTTGACACCCATTCATATATCTACGAATTTTCTTTGGGGCACAACCTGCGTTCCCCTCTGACCACATCTTGTAAAATGTACATCCTAACACATTGACTCCTCCTCCTTTGCAATGGGAGCAAGCTAGTAGATGAGCTGCAGTAATGGACCACATACATGCTGACAAGTATACGAATTCACTAAGTCACAGTAATCCAGTCATTTCTGATTACTTCTATATATCCTTAAGCATCTGTTCTCAAAACCAGTTCAAATTAATTTTAAATACAGTTTGGCATCACTCTATCATGCTCAAAATGAGAAATTATTGTATAAATGTCTTTCTTTGCCCTCCCTCTTCTTCCACAGTGTGCCCAAAACTGTGCCATGCTCCACAAGTAAAGCCAATTCATGCCTTTTGACATGTGACTGCTAAACTAAGACTACTTCATACAACTGCCAGCAAAGCTGCGCTAGCACAAATTTTACTGGATAATGTGAAACTTTGGCTATGGGAAAAATCGAGCCTGGAAGCCTGGCAAAGAATAACTAGGATTCCCACACACAGACTTTTTCACAATGGAGTCATATGAACAATTTCTGAAATTCTCCTTTATAACTGCCTAAGGTATGAGTTACGTACCTGGTGGCTCCTGATCACACAAAGATGTTTACCTGATGCTCAGACTCAGAAAAGCGACCTACATGACCTCCCAAGTTAGCATTCTTCAGGTAGTTTAAAATTGCACAGTAGGTAAAAAAAAAAAAAAATCATCACTCAAGAACCCAAACTGCATTTGAGGAATTTACATTCACCACAGAAGGCATATGCTTCAAAAATTTTATCCAAGTGCTAAGCCAGTTCCTGATACAATTTAACACTATTTACAATGTAGCCTCAGATGTTGTATATTCCTTTGTGATATCCAAGATATGTTTTCCTCACTGGTTGCTGTCAGGTACCAATGCAGCAGTGAACAGTAATTAAAATCTTGCATTAAAACTCTGTTAATCCCAGATTTATGAACTTTTTATATCTTTGTAAAAGAGTGAGTTAGACAGCTGGCAGGTAAAGTTTTCCTCCTCTCTACTTTCCCCTTTTTCTCCCAGCCTGTAACTGTCTGGCCACACAGAACACAAATTAAGCCATTGGCTTCAAGTAGACTAAGTCTATATGTAGATTTCTGTTTGTGCAAGATTATGAACTATATCAACACAGTTACTTAGGCATAAGTCAGTGAAAGAGTCTAATTTCTGTAAAGATGTGCATTGTTACTGTAGAACTATCTTAATATTTCTTTTTATGTTAAATTAACTGTGTGCATTTGTTCATAAACTTCTTTTGTACTGCATGATAGACAGTACTTCAGATTGTCTGGTTTGTTTGGTGCTCAACAGTGGAAGTATAAGAACACTTAAAACGTTTCAGATTTTCTAGGAATAGTAGTGGTAATTTAATGTTTACTTCTCCCATTTCCCCCCCCGCCCCCCAAAAAAACAAAACAAAACCCAACCCTCCAAAATCTAACTTGCAGTTCTAGAGCAAAGAGACTACTATTGGCCTGTAGCCATCAGAGATGCACTTGCATAAACAGAACAAATGCTGATGCTTGCATGAAGATGAATCTATCAAAAATGCCTCAGCTTATATGAGTTTGACATGAACTGCACAGATTAAAAAAACAGTTTTAGTTGCTTCCACACAGCCTTTTGTGTGAGTTCGATTAGCCTAATGTAACATCCAATATTAAGGTAGAATGAGAATGCACATGTGTATAGACCAGCCAACAGAAAGTACATGTTTATGGAGAGGTGAAAAAAAAACCAACGGACACAGGCAGGAAACTGAGAATAAATGCTAGTGTCACATGCTGCCAAGAGGGAAGAGAAACCATTTCCTCCCAGACACTCAAACTGACTTTGAAGCTCTCAGAAGCTTATCACTCTGCAGACTAACTGAACAGTGCCAACCCACCCAAAACTCACCAAGCACCCCAAGGACATATGTTTCGCCCTTTAAACTAATAAGAGCCGCATTAACAGCCCCCACTCACCACAACCTCCTGGGCCACTGCTCCAGGTCCCCAGGGCGGCAGGTGGCTGCCCTCTCTCCGTGCGCTTGAGACAAGCATGACCTCTCCTTCCTGAGCTAGCTGCTTTTGCTAAAAAACGGCCAGAAGGTTTTACCTGCCTCCTAGGCCTGGCGGAGCCGAGCCCCAGCAACCCCCAACACCAGGGATGTGCCACACGCCCCCCTCCCCCCGCCACCACAGGAGGAAAAGACAGGGCTCCCAGCGCTGGAGCTTTACGGAGGGGGAAAGCGCCGGCAGGGGAGGGCGGCGACGCGGGAGGAAGGCGGGGAGGAGACCGCGGGGGCTGAGGGGCCGCGGGGGCTGAGGGGCCGCAGGGGCTGAGGGGCCGCAGGGGCTGAGGGGCCGCAGGGGCTGAGGGGCCGAGGGCCACGCGCGCCCTCCCGCCCAGCCCGCGCTCCGCGCCTCGCGCCGCTGTGCCCGCAGGAGGGCGGGGCGGGCTGCCGGCCGCCTCCGGGGAGCCCGCTCTTCCTCCCCACACACACCGTCACGTGCTCCGGGAGCCGCAAAGCAGCGACGCTTTTGCGACAGGGTGACAGCCAAATGGTGCGACATCCGCGGCGGCCGCAGGAGCAGCAGCCGCGGCGGCCGAGCGCTGCCAGGGCCGAGCGCCGCGCCTGGGCGGGGGAGCGCACCGCGGCCCGGCGGGGACCGCACCGCACCGCGCCCCAGCGCCCGGCGCGACCCCCATGAGAGGAGGGGGGGCGTCGTCGTCCCCCCCCCGCGTCCCCCTGCCTGCCTGAGCACGGAGCGCTCCCCCCGCCCCCGATGCGCCCTTAGTCCCGGCCCCGGACCCGCCTCCCTCGCTCCCCTCCCCGCCGGCGGCGGCGGCAGCAGCAGCAGCGTCCAGGTGCGGACTTGAAACCCCAGCGCAATGGCGTCCAACGCGGCCGAGAGGGAGATCCTCTTCACCGAGCTCCAGGTAAGCGGCAGCGGCGTCCCTCCGGGCGCCGCCCCAGCCCCGCTCCCCTCCCTCGCGGGGAGGATGGAGCCGCCGCCGGCCCCGCCGCGCCCCGCCGCCCCCTGCCCGCCGCTCGGCGCGGCGCGGGGCGCCCACTCCACCCCGCGGCCGGGCCGGGGAGGCGGCGGAAGCCCGTGCCCACCCCAGGCCTCTTCCCGCCGCTCTCCCCCGGGAGCGGAGGCGCCGCCGCCCGGTCACGGCCCCACCCCGCTGCCGGCCGCGACCCGCTTTTGTCTGCTCTCGGCTCCCTCCTTCCCCGCGCCGAGCGGCCGCGTCCCTCCGGCGGGGCCTGCCCCGGGCCGCGCCCCCCGCCCCGGCCGCGGCCCCGCCGGCTGGGGAGCGCCCTCCGCAAGCGCGGGGGCTGCCCGCTCCCGCCGGCGCGGCGGAGCCGCTGCGGTGGCTGGTAGCTCTCGCCTCCCCCGCCGCCCGGGCACGGCGCCCGTCGGGGCCCCGGCCGGAGGGGCTCCCGGTACCACCCCACCGCCTGCGTCAGGGTCAAGCAAAGAGCTTTTCCTCTGTACATTGCACCGCGCAGGAGTCGGAGCAGCTTCCTTTATGTAGGCCGTGAACTCGGAGCCCGTGAAGGGGAGAAAATGGTCCGACCAACGTTATTTTTCACACAGCAAGAGTCCTTGTCGCTCCAAAAACAAAACCCCGAACAGCCCCCCAACGCTGTAAAAGGTCCTGAAAAGTCAAGGGTTGCTTGTTCCCATCCCTGTAGTTTGACCAGTTTCGGTTGCCTGTGCAACTGTTACTTTTCTGCTTGTCAGCCGCAGGGTTAGATGCAATTCGGCAGCTTCACTTTTGTGCTCTTATCTTTAAATGTCAGCTCAACCTGCTAGCTCTTCCTCTTCCTTGTCCAAAAGAAAGCTTGCTTTTTTTTGCCTTTTTCTTGTTTTTAAATATACACCGCTAAATCTATGCAAGTTGTTATGGTTAACCGGGCAAAGAATGTATCTCTGAATTTATTAGTTGGACAATTAGTTAAAGTAAGAAGTCCATAAATGGAAAGCATTGAATTTAATGTTCAAATGCAAATTGGAAAGGCGTGCTTGAAAAAGGAGAAATTTTATTTCCTAAATGCTGTTAAATTCTGTTGTAATTTTAAATGTTAGCAATGTGCTCACTTGAGTAACAAAGGAAAAGAAGGCACAAAAGAGATGTAGCAGTCTACTTAATATTGTAGCACATGAGATGGCTGAAGGCTAAGAATCCATCTAAAATGCTGAACTTTAATCAGTGGCTCATAAGTGTCTAGGAAGAATCACTATGTTAATACAAAGTTGATATGATGATATATAAGCTGGTAAACCTGTTTGAAGTGGTGAGCTGTGTGAATAAGTAATTATGGTAGTGTTACAGGTAAGCTAGAGGAAAGCAGAATTTCTGTAGAAGTACTGAGAGTGGGGTTTGGATTAATTTAAACAGAAATGAGTGGGGGTTTTTGTTTGGGGGGACTTTTTGTTGTTGGAGGTGGGGAGGGTTGGTTTTATTTGTGGTTATTTTATCCTTGGTGGATGAGACTGACAGTGATACTAACTAAAAAAAAAAACAAAACAGGATGCATTAGATCTTTTGGTTGCACTGTCTCTTCCATTATATATGGTAACTTCTGTATTGATGCAGTTCTTTGGGCAAGACTGAAAGGTTACTAAGTTAACATGGAAATCCCAGTAGGGTTTAAACTTTGTAAACTGCTAGCTTTTAGGTATTTTTAAGAGGAACTTCCATATCAGGAAGAACCACTTTTAAAGATGGTGTTTTGTTTGCAGTGGCATATATTAGCAGTGGAATGTGAAGGCATCGGTATCATTTTTCTTGGGAATTCTTCAAAACAAATTAGTCTTCATATACCTGTGCGTAAAAGCTAGTTTAGTGGCATATTCCCAAAGTAAAAGGAACTACAGTGAAGTGTGAGATACGCCATTTCACTCATGTTTCTTCAGGAGGAAACTTCCTCAATCTAAAGAACTCTAACTTTAAAAGTGCTTATATGTAAAATGGGCTTTTACTTGCATATTGCAATCTTGCGCAGAAAGATGAGGAAGTTGTAGAATGCATGGCTACAGTAAAGGTTGAAAGCGTCACGTAGCTGGGTTGATCTAGATCGTGAACGATGTGTGGTTTAGATGTTTTGCTAATACTCATGAAAACCACTGAAAACAGGCTAAACCCAACGTTAATCCCAAACTTGATCCTGGCATGGAATCTAAGGTGACTATTGGTCAGTGATCAATATAACACATTGCTTATTGATATTCTATGTTCTGCATGCACTTGGTTATGATAGCCCCACGTACTCCAGCGTGCTGTAAGTAGTTAACTGTTAGGTTTGGATGAAGTTAGTAAAAGTGGATCAGTAGTCATGAATCAATTGAACACTCCTGATACAAAGATTGGCAAACTTTCACAGCTACTGACTAACAGGATGTGAAGTAGGTTCTGAGAAAATATGAAAAACAAAAGGGCAAAATAACTAACTGCTAAGAAGAAAGTGGTAAAACGTAGATGTGGTATATGCACTTGTTTCAAAGTGTACTGGGTTTAATTAAACAGGCCTGAAATAGGCCTTAGATCACACTTCTCACAGTGACAGTTTTATACTTTAAAAAAGTGACTCTGTATCTGATAGAGCAGTTTCTTAAAAACCTCTGCTAGCAAACATCTACTAGACATTTCTGTCCTGCTTTTTCTAGAAAATAATTTCTTCATTCTTCTATATCTCACTTTAAAGATTTCACAGACAGTTAATAGGATGTGGAAAGTATCTTTTGCCTCTAAGCAAGTTTTCACGTAAGTTTGTTCAAGGTGAAAAATGCAACACTTGTTCCTCAGTAGTTAGCAAATGCATAGTACGAAATAAACTTGGCAGTAAACAAATCCTCTTTTTAGTTTGTTCTGTTTAGTAGCTTCACCAGCAAAATTACCTGATTATCAAAGATTGAAAGATTACATAAAGCCAGCTTACCTTTTTACCTCTTTTTATCTCCAGTGCAGGTTCTTTTGTAGGAGGGGGAAGGAGCTTGGGTAAGAACCAGTATTGCTGATATTGCCTTCCCTTCCAAAATTCTGCTGTCCTTCTCTGGGCTTGCATCCTTTTAGAACTTTGTCCAGCAGGTAAACTAGCCTCTCCAGTGCTTGCTTTCAGGTTAATTGCACAGCCTTTAACTCTTTGCTTCCTGGTGGAAGTGGCAACTCTGTTTCCTCATAAAATTAAACTTTAACTTATGGTGCTGTAGGCTGTTAAGTAAGGCATCCATGAAATAAAATCTTTTAAGTTTTATATGAAAAAACCAGTCTTTTTTTCTTTTTTTAAATCATTATTTTAAAAAAAAGACAAGTTTTTCTGAGGCAGCCTGTGTTTCCAAAGATGTGTGCTTTCTTGGGAGTCAAGATGATAGATGTCAGCATAGTAAGTTGATATGGCTGGGGTAATAGAAATTATTACTTACAGTATTTAAATGAAGCTGTTGCGTATGCAAAATGATTGTACTTTTGTACTTCTGGGTGTTCTCTACCACTTCTTTTCTAGACAGTAATTTAAATGTTTTAAACTTTAGACTTTTCTCGTTAATATTACAGGATTTATTTTAAGAAAATTTTTGGTTCACTCAAAATTGTGCTTCCAAAACAATACCTGTTTAACACCAGAAAAAAAAAGTATATTACCTGGTTTTATTTGCTTAAATGAAATTGTTTGGTCAAGACAGAGAACTTGGGCTATGCCCTAAAGTAAATAAGCATGTAACAGACCCTCATTTGCTTCAAATGGAAGTGTTAAAGGCTCTACTTGGAATGAGTTTTTCTAACTCGGCCATAATACATATTTCTAAAATTACCAAACATTGGCAAAAATGTCTTTATTTCTGTATTTGTCAAAATAAAGGGATTGGTTTAGTAGATATTTTGTTTTAATGGAAGCCCTAGTCATCTAACTTCCTAAGATGCTGTACTCGGGAATCTTGAAGCATAAAATTCATGACAGAATCGTGTTTAAAGGCCATTGGTAACTTTTTTTTTTTTAAGTAGTGATGAACAGTACCACAACTGAAATATATGTAAATTATGCTTACATGATGGCACATCCGGTATAGTTTTTAGTTTGTTTTATTTTTCCGTTTCATATCTGGGACAAGAATATTCATAAAATTAATATGATTGAAAAATGCTCAGTATTTTGTTAGATTAACATAGTATAAATTGGATAGTTGAGTCTTAGATTACAGAACTATGTTTTGTATATAAAATTAGACACTTGTACCTCACCATGTTCAGTTAAACTACTAGACTGGACTCTGAAGACCTGCATTTCATTCCTGGCTGCTCTGCTCTCAGCTAGGTGACATTAGACAGATGACTTTGCTTACTCATGTCTCAGTTTCCCCATCTTTAGAATAGAGGTAATGACGCTTGCTTTTTTAGAGATAAAAAGCACTGGGTATTTATTATTAGCTGTGGTCAAGTGCCTAAGGACACCTTAAAAAGGTACAAGTAACCTAATTAATCTGTTTTGAACAGACATTGTAATTAGGCTGAACACTCAGCAGTAAGACTGCCTTCAAATACTGTTCAGCTAGCACAGATTAGCCTCAAATAATTTTGAATTACTCTTGTTTCTTCAGAACAAGAAAATGTCACATTCAGGTGAAAATATCCTGAACTAGTCTACTGCAGTTTAGACATGAAAATGTGTGTACAGCTGCTTGGGACTTCTCAGGTCCCTACAAACGCTTCCAGAACTGGTGGACTTAGGGAAGCACTTCAGTTTTTTTCCATTTGTGGATATATATTACTCTTTAAACAGTACTCTGTTCAGAACTTGTATTAGTAAAATATACATCCTGTTCTCAGTGGAACATAAACAGTCCTTAAAATACCTTTAGGTAGGTGCATGGGTGGGGGTTTTGGTTTTGTTTTGGTTTGGGTTTTTTTCCATCTTCTGAATTCTGTCAGTCTGACTGTTAACATAGGAACTTGTATATGATGTAGACTTGTATACATTTGACTGAATTTTCTTTATCAGAGCAGATGTCTTTCTAAGACCAGATCTGTTATTTTAACTCAAGATAAATGATTAGTGATGGCTATAGAAAAGTGTATTTATAGTATGTGTAATAGCTCTGCTGGAACAGTTTTATACATTGTGGATGGTCATTCATTACAATGTAACCTAAAATCTGTAGCAGAATAAGTAGATAAACATGTCCTTTACATTGGGAAATAGTGGTTTAAGGGCTTAATGATGGGATTAAGAATCTATCTGTCAATGTCTCAGTGCTTTGCTGAATTAGAGACTAAGACGTTACACGGCCTCTACTTAGATTCAGAGTAGCAAAGCCTTATGGTGTGTCGTATGTAGCATGAGGGTCACAGTCTGCTTTTGGGTTTTGCTTTTTCTAGAAATCACTCGTACGACTGGTACAAATTGGCTGATGGTAGACTTTTTGTTTGGTTGGTTTGTTTTCTCTATATGGATCCAGTAAGTGAATGGGTTCAAGAATGGACTGAGCTGAAGCGTCTCTCATGAGATTGCTCTGTAGCATGGGCAAGGCATTTGTATGGTACTTTGAAGCTTTAATTATTAATGCTTGGTCTGAAATTCCTGGCACAAGCAAAATAGCTTCTTTGGTAGTATTTGGGGGAGGGTGGTGATGGTGGGTTTTTTAAAGAAATGAGATTTATGTTGTAGGATCCTATCTGTGACTTCTGTTACTTTGAGATATGATTTGGAAGTACTACATTGAAACAGAAACTAGTAGTGCTATTAGTTAACAAAATGCTTTGGGCCTGTCCTTACAGTAACATTATATCTGATTAGTTTGTTTATTTGAATGGCAGCAATATAGTTATGTCACACTGACACAAGTCCACACCATTTTTTTTACTGCCATTTTACAGTTACTGATTGCTTACTATGTTTGACAGCTCACCAGTGAATTGAGCTACTTGCATGGCAGTCTGGGCATGTATCTTATGGAGCAAAGTTCTGCTCTGTGGGTTTTCTCATGGTGCTTTGTGGGGTGCTTTCCTGAACCTTCAGGAATTCTATGACTGTGTGTCAAACTAACGCAGTTTTGTGGCATCCATCAGCTTTGCCAGTGCAGCTTCTGGCAGCTGGCGAGGAGGATATGGCTGAGTTCTGCGGTGAGCAGACGCTCCTACGAACAGGATAGTAGCGTGCAGTTGCAGGCTTATGTTCAGCTAAATGGACCAGCTCTGCTGGGAATTCTGCTGCTGTTGTACTGTGGGTAATAGAAGAGGCTGAAATCAAGCTATTCAGGCTAATGCATTTAACTTCACAAAAAGTGTGAGTTGAGAGAGTTCACGTGATGAGTGACTATGGCTCAAGTTGCGAGATCACCAACTGTAGGTAGTGGTGATCTAGTTGTTTTTTACGGGTAGGCCACACCTTCTGTTTTTCTTGATATTAGATATAGATGCAGGTTCCTATACTGTGTATCAACATTATGCCCACTTTGGCTGTAGTTCCTGTTTGCTGCTACAGTGGTGTACAGACCACTTCCGGTGTGGACGCACCGTGATGGCAAAACTGTGCTCTCATCAGTGTGGTTTATTGCTTCTGCTGGGCAACCGGGGAAAAAAAAAGAGAAATATTAGCCTAAGTGTAGTTTTGCTAGGACAACTGCATCTATACTAAAGGCCTTTGTTATTTTATTATAGATACATAGATAGCTATCGGGTACCAAATAAGAAATGATTGACTGAGAAGGGCTGGGCTGGGCTATGAGAGGTTAATATATGCAGAGTTTTCCTGTTCTTTTTTTGTGCATAAAGAAAGGTTGGTACATGGCAAGACCCAGGGAGGGTGTGCTCTGGCCCATTGTACAAATCGGGAAAACTGGGCTATGTTGGTAAAAACCTTAATGTAGACATGACTAAATTAGTTAGCTTTTTCTGCCTCCAATTCCTGTGGATTTCTTTAAGCCTTATTTTCTTCACTGGAGATGTATTGTTTTTTAAATGACAGAGAATTTCTGGCTTGTTCTCTAAATAACTACAGATCAGAGAGCTTGGATCAAAAGCTTATAATATCTGTTTCATGTCTGTAGTGTTATGTATGGTAGTCCGCTGCTGAAGCAAACTGGTTTTTCTGTTGAGGTTTTTTAAACATTTGCTATCCCGCAACGTGGTAGCAGGGCTCATAGATTTTAAGTTTCCATTATACACAAGAACGTGTTAACCTGAAAATGCAACTAGCAGAACCAGTGCTATTTCTATTGAGAAGAACCAGGGGGACAGCTTTCCACTAACTTTCCACAATTGTTATTAGTGTCACAAAATATAATAGGTGGCAGACCTATAGCCAGGAGAACGCATAATTAAGTCTGCAATACCAAGGTGCTAATAGATTGATTATATCAAAGTTCTGAGATAAATCGCAGGGATAACGTGAGGCTCTGTTAGTGTGATAGAAACACTTGCAAGCGCATCAGGTCAGAAAGGAGAACTTCTCATGTGGGTTACTACAATAGTAGTAGTTTTCTGAATTAGTGCTGGGCCTTAAACCCGGAGAATATTGCTGAACTCTTGGAATATAATGGCTAATCCACCTTTTTTGTTATTTCGTAAAAGGTAATACTCAGAGCACTTAAAGATCATTGTTGTTTACAATTTCTTTATGAAATTTAAAAATAAAACATGTGTACGTGAACTTTATAAGTACGTATGTAACATCCTTCTGTGTACTCACATTTGTTAAACTATTGAAATAAATAGATTATTGAAAGGAATAAGAGCTAATAGTAAGTGTAATTGTTATTTACCTGATTTGGAAATAGTACTTGCAAATAGTTGTGGTGCATAGCTGTTCTGAAATTATTTTTCTATCTGTATGTATGTATATACTTTTTTTTTTCATATATAAACTTCATGTAACTTTTGCGGAGAAGTTGAGAGTTGGTGATTAAAAGAAATGGAAAAAAGTCCTTTTGTTTAAAAAAAGTCCCAAACGCAAACTGCCTAATTAAACAGAAAATAATATTGATGATATGGTTTAGTATATCACTGGTGCTATGGTTTGCTTATGAACTTAGGAACTTTAACATTATGTATTTTTGAAAACTGTCAAAAGGTATATTCAGTTTGATTTTTTTTTTGTTGCAGATCACTAAGATGCAGGGCAGGTTTGTGATGTAAATTTAGGATGGAAAAGTTCTAGCTGGGTCATTGACCATTCCGTGTGCTGGAACTGGAAGCTTTGCCCAAACTGACTTGAGGCTGTTGTTCAAAGAAAGTGTCAGATTTTGTCAGCTGGTACTGCTGCTGAAAACAAGTCTGTGCCATGTTGTGTTGCTTTACATTTGCACAGACAGCTATATGGTGAACAGCTTTTGTTGTTAGTTTTATTTTGGTGGGTTTTTTCTCCCTAAATTAGTTTTCAGACAAATCACATTCACAATCCAGTTCACTGTGTGGCCATATAAAGGTTTGTACTGGCATATATCAGCAGATGGTCTGGGGCAGGAACAAACTGTTAAGGGAGGTTAGGACTTCTGATTCTTCAGGGTGCTTTTTTTGCCTTCGGTGCTGCTTTATGCAGTAAAATGTTTATCAGATTACAGGCTGAGATTTACTCTTATGTATGTGGCTTTGAACTGTGGACTGTGAAGAGAGTCCAATTCTGCTGCAGATGAATATACAGATAACGAACAGTCCATTCACTCTCTATGGCAATTCTTTTCTGGCTTTGCATTCTTCAAGTGGGAGGTCTCAATATGCTGCATGTGACAGTAAAAAGCTGTTTGTCTGAAAAAGCATAGAAAATAGAATTGTTTTGGATGTCATGCATGGATGGAAGATGTAGTTGCGTTTAATTTGATGTCGAAGGTTGGGAATAGCGTTAAGGTTTTGTAGGAGTACTCTAGGCAAATGTGGGGGTATGACCACAACTTTACTTTCTAGCTTTCAGAAGTTTCTGTTAAACCTTTTACACATTTGAGGCAAGGAGTAGTTCTGAAAAATCTTGAGTCTTTTTGCTGTTTCTCCAACTTAAGTGAAAGAAGAAGTAAGTATACAATTGAAACAGATGGGATTGAATTTTGGAGTGAAGACAACTTATTGTGCAAATAATGATATAAAATTACTGTCCATCAAGATAATGAAGAGTGTGAGGTATTACGGTTTGGTATTAATACATTTGTCAGTTATTGAATAGTTCAATAACTGTGAGCCATTTGAATATTTAGTAGGGGGAAAAACCTCAAACAATGGTAAGTTGAATGTTTGCAAAAACAGAATACCTCTTAATGGTCACATGAGCATCAATTAAATCACCACTTAGAGCACTTTGAGCTACTGTGTACAAGATTGGTGCTGTCCTTCGGAGGTCTAGCCAAATTTTGGGGGGAAAAAGGCCTAAAAATATGGTGCAGAAATAACAAATTTGAGGCAACAAAGTGATTAAATGTTTTCAAAGTTCTCATGGTGTTGAATTAATTTTCAAAATTATCAATTCTTTCTCCTTTTCCTTGTACACATTGACAAATTCTGGGTGTGTTGTCTTCATAACTCGGCTATGCCATTAGAATCTGGGTCTTTTTTTTTTTTTAAATTTGTGCTCTCAGGGTGAAGGATTATCCTTAGAATAAACAAGGAGAGTGGTTTTGGTGATTCCAGATGTTCCAAAGCTCTCTACTAACAACTGGCTTATTTGTGTAACGTGGGCAAGAAACTTTATGCCAGTCCTTAGAGAAATGGAAAAAAACTTGCTTAGTTCTGTTCTTCTGCCTACCTTTCTTGTTCCTCTTCCGCAGTAAGAGGAACATAACTCCTTTTATGATAGATTTTAGGATTTACACTGTTTACATCACTTAGGTTATTAAATATGAGATTGAAATTGCTCTTTCAACATTGTGATGCATATTATCTTATCACTTGGATTTTTAAGTAACATAAGTCGAAAACCCTCCAAAACTATTCTTGAGAATTTAGGAGGAATGCAGATTGACTGTGTGGCCTGTTGCTTTTTACAAGCATAATATGTAAAACCATCTACTACTTTTCTACTTCATGTGTCTGTTATGTGGGAAGACTTTGCAAAACAATTAAGTGGAATGTGTTTTAAGAGGATATTCCCTTTATAGACAGATCTGTGTATGACATGACAAGGTTATTTCTTCCCTAATTCTCAAATGTAGGCTAAAGTTATAAGACAAACCATGACAAAGAAGTGTCAGCTTTTCTTAAAAATAAAAGACAAAAGTACCTTATTAACCTCTAAAGTTGTAAGGATGTATGCTGCTGACAGTCTGCCCGGAGCACATGGGGAACTACATGGGTGTAATGGGGTGGGGAGACAAAATGCAGTAAACTAGATTCTAGTAAAAGGTTATACAAGACAGTCAGACTGAAGGCAGGGTTTCAAAGACTTGTATTGAAAAGTACCAAAATAACCATACTACAGAGCTACAGAACATTTTAAAATCAGCAAGGCCTTTTTGTAGGACATGTTCTAAACTTAGTGGCAGCAGTAGAAAAGTAAAAGTACTGTAAATCGTACATGCCTGACTACTAGTGTAGCATTCTTGAACTGCTGCCCATTTAGGACTCGGCAATCTCCTTTAATGGAAGCATGTTTTCTTCAATATTTGAGTTTGTTTATTGCTTATTTATAAGCTCATATGAAGCTGGTGTTTTAGGCTGAGAATGACTGGATGTTAAAAGTTACCTTTTGCAAACTATAATATCTGTATAATTAGAGATCCTCAGGAAGATTATTCAAATTTTGTTTTTGAAACTTAACCCATTATTTCATGATTTTTCTTCAAGTTGATAGGATTTGTGTCTTCAGTCTTTCCTCTCCAGAAGAGATGGAAACATGACATTTTGAAATTTAAAACAGGTAGTACTTTTAACATTAGAACAAAATAATTATTTTCAGAGGGTTTTTTAATTGTTGTTCTCTGCTTCTTTATTCATACCAGTTAGTCTGAGTCAAACAAAGTATTCAGCAGCTGGAGAAAAATGTAATCAGTTTTAACTATTCATCTTTGTCAAGTTGGTTCAAATATGATTCCTCATCATAAACCACTTCACAGAGCAGTATCTAAATCTGACTTTTTTCATTTTGTATGTGCACTTTTCGAATAAAATGAGTATCTATGATAAAGTACATGGCATTCATCAGCAGCTAATTTTTGTTTTGGGGGGCAAACTCCTTTCTTGAATTGTGCCTTTTGTTGTAACATACTGCAAAATGTGGAAACAATTTATGATTGTTAATTTAAATGCTTTAGAAATTGGTGTTCACCTGTATTAGGATTCTGTACAAGGCAGTGAGTGAATGTATTCTCAAGCTTTAATTAATTCTAACAGAATTAAAAGAAAAATCCTTAGAAGTTTCCTAAGTGCAGGAGGAAAAATAACATTGGTCTTCTGTAAAGTAGTATTCAGTATCATCTTCTATTTTTCAGGTTAGCAGCCAGCACTAATATTAAAGTGTTCTTTTTTGAAGTGTTTCTTTTTGATGGGAGTATCTCAGTGACACAGTCAGGGCAGCAGCTGCTGTGCACGTGGGAATTGGTTTCTTTAACTCCAATTTGATTCTTGAACCAGATGACCTTGGGTATGAAAGAAAGGCAAGGGAGATGCAAGTTCTGCAAGTAGTCTCCCATTTTTGTAACTCTTTCCTTTCTATAATAGACAACACTGTTTTACGGACTCAAAAGTAACATTTCATTTCTTTAGCATTTGTCTGCCTTCCCGTCTGTTGCATTTACCTGAAAAAATTTACTGTCAATTTAAGGTTTATACAGTATGTCAAGTAAGCAGATTTTTAAAACTTAACTACAGGCATCCATATGCTGAATTTATTCACATACATTTTCTAAACTATGCAGTTGAGTTACTTTATTCTTTATTTCCATCTACAATGTAATATTTTCTGCAGATTTTCTTCACTAATTTTTGTCTTGCACTTTGCTAACCGTGTATGTTGAAAATGTCAGATGTTTCTAATTACTTTTATGAATTTTTCCACTCTTATAAAATAAGCTGTCTACTGTCCTGAAGTATTTAAATGTTTCTTTATCACAATGAATATACTTGAAGCTTAGTACATAGTCAAGTACATCTACTGAGAATTCCTGCAAATCTGAGTTACAGCAGCAATGAGCATTTTGGTGGCATATCCTGGGAATTATCAGAGATGCCACTTCTTCCCTCAGGGTTAGCAAAAGGAGAAGAGAAGGGCTGGATGTGGTTCTGGCATCTTCAGAAAATGGGGAGAACCTGGCAGAAGCATTGTCTGTACCCCAGAATGTTTATAATAATGCCAGTGCATTGCATCCTGGCTAGGTAAAACAGTGGGAAGGGTGTGAAAAAGAAACCAGTAATGCTCAGGGAGGTCAGAGAAGCGTACGGTTGAGAGGATGCTAGCCTGAGCTAAATACAGTATCTTATTTTGGAAGATGGTGTAGACAAATTGAGACTGTACTTTATTTTTATGTAGTTTAATTTCTTTTTTTATTATAGAGACTGCTTTTTATTTTTCTCCTGTGACTCTTGACATCTTTAATAGAATGCTTGACAGAGCCTCAAAAAACACACACCACACCCCCATCCACAAACCGCCCTGCCCTCCCCACCCCCACCCCCCCTTTCAAATACAGCTAGGAAATAGCCACGACCTCCTAACATTTAAGTTTCTACCAGAATATGCTGGTCTCTCTGATCAGGTAGAAGAAGTCTTCATGCTGGTATTTTTCAGTCAAAAGTTAGTTTGTATATTTTTGTCTCCTAAAGATGACATGCTTTAGATTAGATAGTTCATTATAGAGGAATACATAGTAGATACTCTTGGGGATGCAACAGGTTAACTTCAACCATAAATAGCTTCTGACTGCAGTAATTTCTTTCTTTAGCTTAAAGGACTTCTTCATGAAGGTTTTGCTGAATGTCATATCTAGAGTATTTTTTGTAGCTCTTGGTTATTAATAAAGCAGAATATTCTACTTCTGTTTAACATATTTTTCATGCTACAGTTTTGATTACTTACTAAAGGTTTTTCTCAAGCTGCTAAGTAAAAATGCTTCTGAACTGGAATGAAGTGGAAAACTTTTAGTCTTGAAGAAGAATGTCTTGAAAGTTATGAGCATATCAAAATCAGTTACACCGGAATTTGGCAAAAAATATTCCTAGAACGTTTTTTAAAATTGTAAGTATGTGTGAAAACTACTGTGTATATAGGCCTTGTAAAATAGGGCAAGGCTTTTAATATTAAAAAATGGATCAATTTAGGATAAACAGAGGTTAAATACCACACTCAAGATTCCATTCACATGATTGGTGCTGGAAAACACATAGAATGCATGTGTAATCTTACCCACTCTGAAAAAGGAAGGGCATTGAAATCACTAACAAGTATGCCTCATTGTGGGCTTTCTGAATACTCAGCAGTATAAAAAGCAACATATCATTCCCCTAGTTTAATGCAGTTGTAAGGTGAGAACTTTTAGCCATTATTATGTAAATTTGGGTTTATAGCATACCCTTTAAGATTTACTTTTATAGGCACATCTATACATGATGCATTGAAAAGCTATTGTTTTATGCTGCTTTATTTCTGTTATGCTACAGGTCTCGTGGGTGCATTGGTTATTTGGAAACTGATGCTTCCCATTTTCAATTTAGCTGATATTGAAACTCTGCTGGTAACAAGAGCTAGATGGAAAAGTCCTACACAAGTATATTTGCAAAACAAGAAACAGCTTACTTGGGAGATGGTACTGAGACTGAACATAAAGAGTAAAACTTGTTAAATGAGCATTAAGAAATCCTTCAGCTAAAATCCTAGACTTTTATTCAACACTTCTCACTGTCAACTTTATAAATGTCAGAGTTTCATTTTGGGTCATAAGAAGGTAGATTTGGATTACTGTACTGCAGGTCAGTGGGGGATCAGGGCTCCTAAAAACTAAGAAAATGTAAAAAGTTTTTAAAAAGAAAACTTTAAGCAGATGTGCATTTTGAAATGTAAATGTATTAAGAATTTTTTTGTAGTCCACATAATCAGTAAGTGAAATCACCTGCCTCTTTTTCATTGCTATTGCATATAAAGCAGTTAAGTCAGGAAGTTTTCTTTTTGCTTGTTGTAGGTCAAGACAGGCTTCTGTTTCTTCATGATGTCTCTAATACCTAGGGAATTCTTAAATAGAAAATGGACATTAAGAGCCAGTGAGAAATTTCCTACCATATTTTAAGGGTCAGAGAAAGAAGGGTTGCAAAAACACTATTCAAATGTGTCACAGCATACATCAGTGATGCTCTGTAAAAGTCTCAGGCAAATGGGGATGTGAAGTAATGCTTCTATAAATAACTCTGTGTTCATCCATAAACTTTTACTGGAAAGGCATGGAATGAGATGCCTGCATCTCTGCAAGCGGAATTTTGGGTGTGGCAATACTTATCCCCAATAGTGAAAAGTGATCTTTTCTACTGACCACCTGTAAAGATGAGGAAAGGATTTAAGGAGGCTTTTCCATCCTTCTTTTACTGCTGGAGATGAAAACAGGAGCAGCATTTCCAGCTGGTTGGAGTGTAGGGTGTGAACTTAAGTAACTTCAGATATAATAGGCAAAACTACTGTGAAAGAGTTCTCAATCCTAGAGTATAAAGACATAGTTCCTTGGTATAAATACAAACGTACATCACTTTCCTCTAATAACAGATTCAGCTACCAAGCTGGGGAACCCATAAGCTGTGCTGAAAGCACTGTTGCACAGTCCTAGAAAGCAAAAAAATCTGGTTCTTTCACCAAGATCTAGTATTTAGCCACTTGGCCTGTTGCCTCATAAAACAGATGTTAGTATTATCTCTGATATGTATTGCTGCATTTATAATGTACAAAATAGTTGGCTGCTAAAGATGATGGCTTAATTAGAGTGGAATGTAGACTCTCAGCTCTTCCATTAGTTTTGCAATGGCTAAAAATAGCTCCTGTAAAATATAGTAAAGTTAAATGGACTAACATATCAGTTGTCTGTGCTGAAAGCTGGACTTGCCAGAAACAAAAAGATTTATTTTTTTTTTTTCAAATCATAATTATCCATCCCAGAAATGGAGATTCTCATACATGGATCACTTTGTTGTGCTTTTCAGATTCAAGAAATTAGTGTATTGTTCTTTAACATTGTCCTGACACTTCTACGTGTTATTGAGAAATTTCTGTTTACTAGCTGAGGATTTCTTTTACGTCATTTCAATGATTTAAGATTTTTAATCTGCACTGAAAGAACAGAGAAGTCCCAAATGGTACTGACTTGTTTTTGTGGTAAGGAGTTTCAGCATTCTTCTCTTGTAGTTTAGTTAGAATGTGTAACACTTACGTACCACCGCTTACAGATGTGGCAATAGCTGATACTGTAATTTGTGGATGAGCAGAATGGTTAATTTGTGGATGAGCAGAATGGTCAATCTGTTGCATTATCTGAGATAGATAATAATACCTTTTAATTAGGTAATAGTAGCTATTATCTAATTCATTTTTATCATAATAGAGAAAAGCACCTTACAAATGGGAGTGGACCTGTTTGTCATAAAGTATTAATATATGGGGTTTGGGTTTCTTGGGGTTTTATTTTGATATTTCTGTGTAGTGATTAAAACTTCTTCACAAGCAGAAATTTAACCACACACGTTTATCTTAATGTTAACATTACAGCCGTTGAAAATGTATAGTTGCAATCTTAACTTTACGTTAAGGTAAGTATATTTTTTGGATGCATTCCCAACAAGCTATCACCTTTGTACAGTGTACGTTGTATTGGAGGAGGAGTTATCAAAGTCATAAGGGTTGTGACTCATGTCTGTTGAATGACCTTTTTACCTTTGAAAATCTCTTCTACCAAATTAAATATCATATCCTGTAGCTTAGATAATATAGTAGTATTAATTTTTTCAACATCTTGAGCTATATGTGTCATATTATTCTGCTCCGAATGTTAGACAAAATTAGGTAAATATTTATATGAAAAAACCCAATAAAAGTATTTCTATCAGGGTGACATAAACCAAAATTATACTAACTTTCTGTAGCAGCAGAAATGCTTTATTTTAGGTGTCTGCTTTAACACACACTTCAACAGATATCTTACTAGTTATGTTTTATTTGGGGAAGGGGGAGAGTGTTTCTGTCTCGTGGACAGATTACTAGTTTCTGTATTACTAATACTTAGAGGCAAATTCTCAACACAACATTTGCATGACCTTAGCTTTATCTTAAATTGTTTTGTTTCTTCAGTAAGTTATGTTGGACTTCAAGCATTTCAGAGCAGTAAAACAACTGCTTGCACCAAGCTTGAGCTTAATGTAACTACAGAGGAATCAATCAAGTCAAACTGAGACAAGTCTAGTGATAAGAATTTCTCTCAAAAAAAACCTTGGTTTAGTCTCTAGCAGTAATTCAAAATGAGTGCATTAATTTCTAAAAGAAACAGATACCATGCATACCCATGTGTAGTATTTGGCAAGAATATTAAAGTATACACTTTATTTTAAAAGTACATACTGTATATATTCAAGAAATAATTCTAGGCCATTAGGATGAAGTTGTTTATATATTTACCTGGTACAGAAAATTACAGATGTTCCCATGAAGAAAACAATAACTCCATGTTTATTTGAAAGTGTTTAAAATAACAAACAAAACAACTCCAAAACTCACCGAAACCTAAGTCCCTTTCAATGCTTATTTTTGCTACCAGTTTTAAAATTTAAGGTGGTTTTTTTTCTTTTCCAAAGCAGCCTCAAACTGTCAAACACACAAAAATAGTCATTTCTCTGCTATTTACCGTCTTCACATTTTTATTTGTGTAATGGGATCTTAAGAATTTTTCCCCAAAGTATGTCTCAAAAGAAGACTTTTCCAGATCAAATTTGGAAAATGCAAAACAAGTTTGTGCATGGAATTCCTGTGTTGGCAGTAGGAGATATGACACACGTGCATGTCCGTTTTCACTGTCCCGTCCAGTATGTTAAATCTACAGTTCCGGTTCGGAATCTGTGACTAAGGGACTTCTTTTCTTAAAATATATTGTGCTGCTTTGAACTTGCTTCCCATCCATTTATTGAACTGTCAATCCACCTGATTTTCCTCATCTTTTAAACAGGAGTGTGTGTATTTATCACATTATGAATACATCCTATGATAATGTTACAGGAATTAGATGAGAAATTATCATTTCAGTGCTTCTACTGCATGCATCTAGGTGAGGCTGCATTTTCGGGGGAATTACTTCAGTCTTCTTGGCACGGTTCTGTGATACATCATTATTGGAGATACTTCCAGCATGCAGTATGGTATTAACAGTTCATAAAATCTTTTTCCCTCTATCTTGAAAGAACTCGTTTATATTTTGGCATTTAATAGATCTTCTACTACTGTGTGTGGTCTGCTTGAAACCATATTAATTATGTAAAATGCAGTTTTCTTCTGAATATGTATTCTGCTTCTTTATCTTGTTATACTAACTCAGTTACTGTAGCACCACTGATAATCATTGGTACTTCACATGCACTTAGAAATTAGAAGCTAAATTAAAACTAAGACAGCAAGGTCTCATAGAGAATGGAGGAGTGGTATTGTTATAGGCATAATTTCATATGCTGATCTTGTTCCTGGACACATGTACATAAAAGTTCTGACGGCAGGCCCCATTCATTGTAACGGGGATTTGTGCTGTTTCTTTTGCACATCTGAAACTAGAGAGGGTAAGGTTTGTTTCCACTGTGCTGGGCTCCGTTGGAATTTTTTTGGCTGGGAGTAGGAACTTGAAGTTATAGATAAAAGTTCGGAAACCGCTGAAGTGTCTGTACCAGGCTTGTTGACAGAATATCTAGTCACGCTTCTTGGATACTGTAGCCACCTGCTGATCTCAGCTTCAGGTGCTCATTGCCTGTGCTGTGCCACAGCCTCCATCAAGTCCTCGCGATCATGAGAAAGGAGATTGTGGGTTTTTCTTTTAATGTCATATTTCTTTGCAATCCCTCTTGCAGGTCCTTCTCCTAGCATAAAACCATAGGAGCTGCTACAATGAGAAGCAGCTGAAGGCAGTATTTCTTAAAATGTTTTCCTTCCCTTCCATGGCGAGGAAATCTCTCTCATGCCCCTTTCTGTAATCGGCGTTGGCACAGCACTGCACAGACACAACTTCCAGTTCTGTAAGCAAGTCTGTGCTGCTGTTGGAGCACCTTTTGGGGAGCGTGCTCTTTGCGTTAGTAAACACTGGCCTAATCAGGGATTGTTTGTGCCTGGAAGCCTAGATGGTAGCAAGGAATCCCCAGGGAATTTTATGACCTGTTTAGGTGTGGTGTTCTGGCTGAGGCAGGCCATACAGCTTTTCATACAGCTTTTCATACAGGTGCCGTAGGACTGAGTGCTGCAGCCCAGCAGCTATCGTGTGATTAAAAGCAAACATTCCTGCTGAAGCGTTCGTCGGGGCAACAGCTGAAACTGGGAGAGAGGGGCAGAGGGGACCGGGTGATTGAGGACTGTAGGTTGGACATCCCTATTTTAAGGAACTTTTCTTTTTTTCCCCAATCTATTTAATCTCTTATAGGTGCAGCCAGGCACTCGCTGTTGCTGTTTGCACACAGGAATTGAAGCCCGTTTAATCAGTGTCCTGCTTGAATTCATCCACATATAATGCAATGCACTATGGATATTTGTGCCTTAAACAGCCTCTTATTATAAAGCAGAGAACTGTGACTTAGATTAAATTTAAATCCTGATTTGGGACATGTTAGCACAGCAAACTAATGCCAAAATCTATTAAGCCTCCAAGGTTTTTTTTTGTTCTTGCATTGGGTGAGTGCTGAGATCTTGACCACAATCACATTTGCTTCTGGGCAGGAGGAAATAGTCCATGTAGTTCCAGTAATCCAGACAAGCCGTCACATCTGGTTTTATGAATGACTTCAGGGGGGAAGGGAAGTTTGCAATTGATTAACATTGTTCTTAAAATCAAAGACTACTGTAGTTTCAGGAATTACTATAGAGAGCTTCAGGGACCTTGGCAGTTAGCTCAGAAAAACAACTTTTTTTTTCTTTCTTTCTTCTCCACCCTCCCCTGATTATTCAGAAAATTATACTGAGACCTAATAGTTCCAAATCTGTACTTCCAGCTCTTCAAAATGAAATGAAAAATTAATAAACATTCAGTCTTTCTGCATTATGTTTTTTTTTAAATCATACATAAGATGAAAATCCTATTTTTATATTTGAAATGAGTATGCTTGTATTAAATAGACAAGCATTTTTTATTATACTTGTCAAACAGGTTTTCTTATTGTTTAATTGTCTGTGATTGTCTGTTGAAATGGTTACTAAAATTCAAGAGCATATAAAAATGAATGCTAATAGTTTTAGGAAAAAATATACACAGTTTTACTGTGAGTTTTGATATGGTCTTTTCTTCTCCCCCCCCCCCAAGGCAGGTTGAGTGTGTGCTAGTAGCAAGTCAATGTGAAGTGTAAATAATATTGTCCATGAGTACCTATCAGCTGTTAAGCATGGTGTAGTTTAAAGCTCCACTTACCTTTCTGTAACAATTCCTACCAGAAGTCAGCAATGTGAATTCTTGCCCTATTCAATATTCTCTATGGTGGATACATGGTATAACACAGTGCAGCTGTACTGTGCTCTTAGGAGCAAGTCTTTGGGAGTTATTAATGCCCAGGATTTTAGCATTATCTTTTTCTTCTAGGAGGTGGCAATTTGAGAATCTCATTTTGAATAGGAAGTCATTCAGTTTACACAACTGAAGCAGATTCTCAGATATGTTCAGCTTCATGGTACTCTCTTCTATTCGGCAGTACTATTTCCATCGTTCAGCAATTTAGATGTTTTATTCTTAAATGGGAGTTTGGGTGGTAAATGCAGTTTGGCAAAGCACCTGCTTCACTGATTATTTGGCTCAGAATTGACCTGAGGAAAAAGTGCGGGGGGCCCCCATGGGTTTTCATAAACAACATTACTACTCTCTTTTACCACATCAGCCAGAACAGACTTTGTGTATTATTAAAAGACATGCTCAGACCACTAACCATTATTTTCAGCAACTATATGTAAAACATTTCCCAAGAGTACAGAGATTGAAGGCTGGCATCTTGAATTCATCTGTGCAAATAGATAGTCTTTGAGCCAGCAATCAAAGTGAGGTTGAGTCATTAGGCCATTGCAGTAGGAAAGCTATATATGTGGGTTCCTTTTTCCTTTTTTTTTTTCTTTTTTTTTTTTTTTTTAGGCAGTAGTATCTAATTTGTGGTCCTTGATAGTTTATGGTAGTAAACATAGCTTTGGTTTCATTACATGCTGAAATGTTTCAGAAATCTCCAGTCTGGCTCATAAACATGTATTTTCCCATTGCAAAGAAGTACACGCCACTGCCTCTAATTGCTTTCCCTACAGCCCAGAAGCAGGTTGTTGGGAGCAGCACCGGTGCCTGCTGCCCTTTGGCACTGCTAGGGCAAAGAAGTAGGTCACCAGCAAGTCTGCTGTGGCACGAGGGAGAGAAGGATGCTGTGCCGAGGGGTCCAGTCCTGGGACCACCCAACAAAGACTAGCTCCTCTCTTTTAACCACCAGTCAAAACACTACCAGAATTAAAAAAGAAACTAAGAATCAATAACTGGCCGCCCATTCTTTTGTCTTAGATTTTAAAGCAGTGAGGCCTGTTCTGTGTTTTGCCAGCAGGAGTGGTTTAGTCATTATCTGCTTCAAAGCATTTCCACTCTTAAGATACTTCATGTTAAATGATTCTGGGAGGGAGAGTGAAGGAAGTGGCTGTGCAAAATCCATCGATGGTTTCTTGGCATAGAGAACATGAGCGATTTCTTCTGGTTTTGCACCCTGCCTGCTTGAGCAGTGCAAAGGAAAGGACCTGGCTGCTGCCTCCAACCATTGTTTCTTTTGATATACTTAATTTTCAGGTTGAGGGGACAGAACACCTACGTCCTAATGGATGAGAGGCTCAGCCTGGGAGGGAGTTTGTCCAAATGGGGAAAAGAATTTTTTGAAAGAATATTCAGCTCTAACAAGAGACTTGCAATAGGTTGTCATCAAATAAAGCTGGAATATCCTGTGTTTTAAGTCACTTCTCAGTTTAAAAGTAGAGTTTGAGTTTGGTGTTTTGGGAGGTGCTTTTCTTAAAGAAAAAATCCTACCTCACTTCTCTTACTCAACTATTAGACGTTCTGTCCAGTTGTGTCCATCTTGGTATTATCTCCATTTTAAAATGGAACCTTGCTGAGGCTGTTCATCTCTCTGGCATGAGGATCTATCTCAAACCTTCATTGCATCCCAGCAGCAAAATGTGTCAGCTCAGGAGCAGAGCAACTTCTTTTGCAGAACACGCTCTTGCTCTGCCTTCACAGCGACCTCCAGGGTCACTGAGTGCACGGTTGCCTCCTTGGAAGATGGTTTATTTCACGGTGACCTTTGTGCCGGGTGACACATCTAGGTAACTAAGTGACAGGATACTTTCAGCTCAGAAGTATAATTAACTCTGGATGACAAGAGAGACAGAAGGAGTATCATCTGTGGCTTTTGGGGGGATTAAAGATGAATGCTTAAATGTATAGGCAATGTGACCAGCTTCCAGTGTTAGCATCCACACTATTGAACTCCTAGCTGTCTCAGAAGCAGATTGAAGAAGACCCTGAATCCTGAAACCCTTAAATCCAGGGGCAAAGATGCTGCTGAGACTGCTGAAGCTGAGGAGAACTTTATCTTAATTACTGGATATTTGGAATGCAAATTACTACTGATCATGGAGATTTAATTTAGTTGAAGACTTGTTAGAGACTCTATATCTGGAACAAGGGCTCCAAAAACCTGTTTATGGAAGAACATAACATCCCTTTAACAGGTGGGATGTAGGGCTTGTAGAGGGATAAAAATCTCCCCTGTAACAAAATACTTTATTGTTCGATAGATAAACAATTAACTGAAGTCTCTTTGGGAAACCCTAGTCAAGAATATTTCTGAATTATTTATATTTTAATTACATTGTTCTGTTTGAGAAGTTCTTGGCATAATTTTAGCATACTTCATGTGCTATTGAAATACGGAATAAAGGGGATTTTTTTGGTTTGGGGGTTGATTGTTGGGTGTTTTTTGGGTTTGGTTTGGTTTGTTTTTACATTTACCACTTGTCTTTCTCCTGTGAACTTTGAAAAGTGTAATATCATGCTGTGAAGGAGGTAGATGATGAGTTTATTTCTAGGAAGTTTGCAGAACAAGTGCAAAGGAATATGGTTTAAAAATACACACATTTTTATTTACAAACACTGTTTTGATCTCTGTTTTTAAAGGCTAACTAGTAGTATACTAACCTTGAAGCTCTTTTACATCCTAAATTTTTATGTGTTAGACAGTCAGGGAAATCAAAGATCTGAATCTAATTTGGATATGCTTATTACATAAATCATTTGCTATACAGTTGCTCTATGAATTTCTTTTCAGTTTCAGTTGTTTCTCAAAACAAAACACTCAATGCATGGTGGTTGGTTTCCATCATTATGGATATGAACCTTTGTACTAGTTGCTCATCACTGTTGATTATTCTTTAAAAAAAAAAAAAGTTGATTCTTTTTATATGCCTATATATGGAAACAATGTCATGTATTTGCCAGTACAACTATTAATAGCCTCTCTACATATGCATAATAAATTATTTATTTTAATCTGCACTAACAGAAATGTACTTACAGGAATCACAAGTGCACTTTAAGTATAAATTTGCATGATTTTTTCACCTTTCATTTCTTACTCAGTTTGTCACTTCTAAATTGCTTGTTGTCTTTTTCACTGATGGACAAATTCTGTAGCAAGATGGTGATTCCGACTACTTTCAATATTTAACAATCTTTGAGTTGCTAACTTTTTGTACAAAAAGTGGCAGCTATGGGTAGAAATGTTTTAATAAGAGGGGTTTAACAATGATTTAGTAAACTTGTAAAATTATAGTTGAGGACTAGTAGATTGGATCTTGCTTATGGAAGGCAGTATCACTGGAATGTGCACAGATTGCAATAGTTTGACTGGCATTAGCTGTTGACGTGTATGGCCTAGGCACAACCTTCATGATCCTCATTTCCCCAAATTCCTTTGAAAACAAACACTGTGGATTCTACCTAGAGCACACATGTTCTGGGGTGTTCGTACAGTTTATTAGCCTGATGCTGTGCTTCTTGAACTCCTTCCTGAATGTTTTCTTTTACTGTTTCCTCTGCTGTATTGTTGGTGTTTCCAACAGCAAATAGTGATGACAACTAATTTTACACCCAAAACTTTTGAATTTTTAATCATCCCTTCAAATACCTTACTGTCCATACAAATATTTCAGAAGTCTAGGCAATTCCTTCATTGTGTTTAAGAAAATTTACTGGAATTTTGTTCTTTTGGGTAGTTACATACAGATCAGGCCACACATTTACTAAATAAATCCTGAATTACGACTGGATCAGATTCTAAATTCAGGAGAACCCTTCTTTGATCTTCACTCACTTAGCTCTAGCTAAGAATTCAGGGGTAGGACCTAGTGTCTACTCATTCTTCAGGGTCCATGTATAAAACACACAGGAAGTGTTATTACGTATGTAATTAATTGTATTTCTACTTTATTGATGTAGGTTCTATAATATGCCCTTTGTACTCTTACTTCTCAATGATACTTAAACATATACTAGGCACAAGCATGACCTCATATGTACTGGTGGTCTGAAGACTTTTTATCCCCTGCTTCCTTACGGCACCAACTCCTATTTATCATTGCAACATTTTTTTCCCCTTCATTTCAGCCTAGCTTGCCTGCACAAGAAAGTAAGATTTTTTTTCTTTTTTAAAGTGAAAGGCTTTACTTGAGGGATTTAAAAAAAAAAAAATCTAGCAAATTCATTTTCCAGTAAGATCTTGACAAATCTTTATAAAGATGCCAGTATTTCCTTAAACATTTGCAAACATCACTAAGGTTTTTTTAACTTTTTTTTTTACAATCTTTAAAAGGAGTCTATTCTAATGAATGTGTAAAAATTCATCATAGATAATAATTGTTAGAAGTTAGTCTTATTTCCTATATCCATTTGGTCTATCGAAACACACAATTAAATCTAGAAAATTACAAATGTGAGTCATTAGCTCTGAGGCATATAACTGCCAGGCAAGCAGCCATGACAAATTTAAATCTCTTGGTGTTAAAAATAGGCATAGTAAAGATGTCACTAAATTTAAAATAAATCTGTTGTAAAATGTAACTCCAGTTAACATGTAATGTCTTGTGAGATCGTTGCTTTAGGGCAACATGAGTGTAGACCCATGGTTAGTAAATGGTCTTACAAAGTGAGTGTTTAATATACAGAGGCCTAAAGCCTAGTCATTTGTGCGCAGCATGTGTTGTCAAGAAACTCTGTTTCCTGGTAGTTATAGTACTGTTTTTCTTTCTAGGGGGATGCCAAAAGTCTTCTAGCCTCCGAGAATGTGAGCACTGGCCAAAAGTTGGACTTTTCAGATACAATGGTACAGCAGAAGCTGGATGAAATAAAGGACCAAATCAAGCGGGAGATAAGGAAGGAACTTAAAATCAAGGAGGGAGCAGAGAACCTCAGGAAGGTCACAACGGATAAAAAGAACTTGGCATATGTGGACAACATTTTGAAAAAATCGAATAAGAAGTTAGAAGACTTGCATCATAAGTTACAGGAGTTAAATGCACACATTGTTGTAACGGATCCAGAAGATGTTGCAGGTACCATAAATTATTGTGAAATCAGTTTTTCCTCTTAGCTTAGATAAACTGTATCCCATTTCACTTGAAAAAAAATTGCTCTGGGAATGAGCAAATCTGTAGCTGGTGAGTTTTTACTTATGTATACCTATTTGTTTTGATTCACAAAAAAGGGTCCAGTCCCTTTGAGTTTTAAATTGTTTTCTGGGCAGCGCTGTATTTCACAGACTATTTGATGATGCTCTAAAGACTAACTTAACATGTACCAGTTCTTCTCTTTCAGTTATTACTATATTAAAATACGTTCTCTATCACTGTAATATTTCCTAATAGCTTTTCACTGTATAAAAGCAAATTTCAGTAGCTCTTCCGGTGACTTTCTCTGAGTTACACTGTAGGCATCAGCGTTAATACACCTTTTTATTCTATGGGAAGAAAAAATGATAACATTTGTACTTAGAAGTTTTGGTTTGTTTTTTTTTTTTTTAACTTAAATCTAATTTTTTAAAACTGTTTTTCTGTTATGCCTTTTATCTGACTAAGCTATCAAACATTTCTTACTGTGGCAACGATTTGTTAAGTCTTCAGGCTTTTCCACAATGAAGCTGCCATTTTAAAGACAATTTGAAATTGTGTTCACAGAATGGTTGTAATTAATGGTTTTAATTAGTATTTGCTGTGGCATGGCAGTGAGTCAATACTAATTTTGAATGTATTTTTTAAAAATACCAGGCTTGATATTTTAAGATGGAATGTTGTGAAAGTAAACATCCCCTTTTCAGCTTTGTGGAATGACTTGGAAGATATTGCCAGCCTGGTGATTTCACATTGCACAGACTCTTCTTGGCAAAAAGTTAATAAATGTGCACAAGCCATCGAAGGTGTTTATGAAGTGAACGTTAAGCCTTAAGAAGCTTGGGCAGTAGGATAAAAGACTGCATCATCCTTGTGAAGAAGGGTTGGTTACAGTGAGAATTTAGGAAAATGCTGGCAGGTGATGTCAGCAATTCATACTATCTGCCCCTGTGACGTGCTGCAAAAGTGTTGAAGTGTCCATGGTGGCCTGCACAGTATTCTCTGTATTCTTGCATTTTTTGCTTTTGATCTTCGAGATACAAGGGGCCGGGGGGGGACGGGACACAGGACAACAGCTGGAACTAGTGAGGCAAGGTAGTTGCTGCAGCATGAAATGGGAATTAATACAATAACGTATGGTTCATAGATAGCCATTGGGCTTTTAGTAGGTATGAAGCATTCTGTTCCATATCAGCTGAGGTTTATGAAAATCTGCTTCAGTATTGACAATAGTGTGGCTTTTAAAGGAAGAGTGAAACAGAAAGAAAATTGCATAGAAACTGTGTATAGACCAAATATAAAAATCTGTGCGGTCATAAATTTGTGAAGTTCATCTAGTAGTAGAATTGAAAAGTGGATGAGCACAGAATGCTCTTGTTGGAATGCCCCCTTCCAGTGTAGTGTTTTAAAACTCTATCACAATGAATTAGTGAGCAATATTGTCCTTGTGCGTGACTCAGGAAATGCAGTAGACCCTAAGAAAGCATTTACTCGTTATAAAGAGACGGTTTGGGTACAAAGATCTAAATAATGTTGTTCAGATCCTTAGTACACTTCTGAAAAGGCCAGCAGTGCCTGTTGCTTTTGTGAATAACTGTTAGCAGCCAGGCTCATCTCTCCTTGTGTTGAAACACCAGGGACTTCATGAAAGGCTTAAGGGATAAAACATCAAAGTTGATAAACTTATGTGCTTCTACCTGCTTTTGATGCATGCTAAACTTCTTAGTGCTATGTTTTTAACTTTCATTCTGTTCAAAGTGTTATTGGTAGATTGCTTTTACAGTCTTACTTAATTATTGAAAAATGCAAGAAAAACTTACTAATTCTGTTGATCTTTATATCCTCTGTATAGTGTCACATCAGGTATTCCTATATAAGACCCATTTTAATAGAATATATTGCATAACCTTCTGGAAAAAAAAAAGTAGTCTTTAATTCTTCCAATATCTCTTTTTAGATCTACAAGCACCCACCCTCCAAAACTGAAATGCTTCAGTTTTTTTATACTGTTTGCCTTGTAATTTAATTGCCTGTCTCCTTCCTCATTCATGGTCACTAATTCATGGAGGGAGAGTACTCTCAGTAAACATTCTGTCTGTCTTGAGACTGATGGGTGCAAGTTATCTAGGTGATACTCTGATTTTTAATACTGAAGTCTTAGGTTTGATTTAAGATATTAGCGAGCTTGGCTTTTGCAAACTAAGGTCAGTAATATAAAACTGAAGACCTGCCAACTGTGTGGGTTTGTGTGTGTGTGTATATATATACATATACACACACATAATATTCAGCAAATACATGGACATATAGCTCTAAAGATCACTGCCATCTGAGAGAAGATACATCTGTGGAGAGGTGACAGGTATCTCAGCTGGGAATTCTTGCTTTTGCTCAGGATCGACAGTGAATTTAGTAACCGTTTACTGATGAATATGGGAGCTTCCTGAATAAGTGCATTGTCTCCAGAGTCTAGCTTTATTCTAAGTTACAGCTTTTCACTTTAGCTTGTGTTTGACCTTTTTCTGGTCAGTTAGTGACAAATTATTTAAAAGAGAGAAGGAAATATATGGGAAATTTTTAGACTGTGCAGAGCATGAATGCTGAAAATAGGGTAAAAAGGCTTCAAGAGCTGTGGGAGTCATGGTCTGTGTTATCTTTACGTACTTAAGTAATTTTTCAGGGGTGGCCCTATGTTTTCCTCATCTTCTAGAGTATATTGTGTAGGTTTTTGCAGGTTCTAAGTAGCAAAGTCAGGACTGAGATCCATTGAGAATTAACACTGAGAGAATCATTGCCTATAAGATGATGATCCCTTTGACCTGTCAGGCCTGAACTCTGAAGATTTTTGGACTGTTTCTGTTAACTGGTTGAAAGGTCATTGTGATAACTTGGAAAAGTTATTTAATCTTTCCTTGTTCCTGTATCTGAAAAGTGGGTGTGAACATATATTTCTAAAGTGCTCCAGATTTAGAGCTGAAAAGTGCCATGCAAGCTGTTGTGACTCTTACATGGCTTATGGTATCAAGCAGTAACTTACATTACTTTTTTAACAAACCACTAATTTGTAGTGTAACTTCTTTGTAATCAGCACAGTGTAATCGATACATGTTAAAACCATTAAATGTAGTGTTAATGAATCTACTGTAGAAAAATGTTTTTTAATAACATTCCATTTCAAGCAAGTTAAGATGTTTTGATGGTAGTTTGCCTAGAGCTGAAAGCTTTCCATGTCCTAAAGCTATAGGAAATTATTTTCACAACTATTTGAAGAATTGGTATTAAACCTTAACCAAAAAGTGCAGTTTGCCAAAAAGCTATATTACTGAATGCAAGAGTAGATTTGGCAGCAGATGTATGATTTGGAAACAACTTTTAGCATAATATAGGTGTACTTTACATTATGGGGTTGCTACTGAGTCTAGATTTGTTTTTGAAGTGGGACTTTGTACCCAGGTCTGCCCTTATCGTGCAGTGTATTAGTTATACTAGACACGGAGTTTTTAAATTTATAGGTCAGCACTTAAAAGCGAAGGAGAATGCAGCAACACAAAACAAGTAGGACAAGCCTAGTGACCATTACTGCTGAAAATCTGAGAGATTTAAATGTGTAACGTGGGAGTGATTACTTCAGTCTTAGAGATGAAGAAATTTTGTATCTTAAAAACATACTTCTACACAGTAGCACAGATCAAATTGATATTCTTTTCATGTGTCCAAAAAGTAGCAGTAGAGATTGTGGATTTTTAATATGACTCAGTGAGGTGTAAGATTGAAATAGCTTACCTACAGCAAGTCACTGATTTAATTAGGCATATAGTTGATATGTAGGATATATATATAAATTTGGAAATTAATCTGTTCCATAGAGCTGAAGTAAAGGTGGATAGGGAGGTGAGATGATAGAAAAACCTTTGAGGGAATTGAGACTGGATAAAACATGGAGAACAGGAAATCAAAAAGACGAGTTCATGCCTCTTCTTCCATTCTCCTAACTAACTTCTAAGCTATCCACTTTACATCAAATTTGGTTGTAGGGGTCACAAAGAAAATAATTTATTTTGTTTAAGAATATGACTAGCTGACGGCAGGGGAGAGAGAGACTGTTTTGGGGATTTTTGTCCCTACAAATGACTAGGTTAATCTCTCAGACACCAAAGTGTACATATAAGACCAATTACTGGAAACTGGTAGAGGTAGTGACTTTTTAGACAGCAGACTCTACCTACAAGGCTCATATCCATAGGAATTTCATGGTAACTTTTGGGAACCTTAATGTAAAATAACATTATTGAAGCAATTTGAAACAATCTCCTGTCACTTGTTTAGTAGTTAAAATTAGCCATTACTGAGTTGAAATTCAGTTGAACTTCAGAAGTTTCCAGGAGGTTGGTGCTGGATGTTCTCTGAGTGCAGAAGGCCCGCTGCTGCCTTGGACTGACTGATAGCTTAGTTCAAGTGCTGATGCAACCATCTGACTCCCTGAGAAAAGCCTGATGATGCCTCTTTCTTCCCCCCTCCAGTAATGCCTAAACATGCATCGTAGGTATTTCTGTTGGATATGGCACTGATGAGGCTAACTGCAATTAAATATCCTCAAATAAGATTAAAATTAACTATTTACTGAAAGGCACTTGCTGCTAATTGAGTAGCTTAGCAGCATGCTGCAGTACCATCTGGGAACCCAAATTCAGAAAGTTACATGGGATCCTAGATTACACACTGAGCTTATGGAACAAACAGCATACCTAGCATCTGGGGAAGAGTCCCCAAAGGAATGAGCAGCAGTCTCAGAAGAGTAGAGTTGTATCACTACTCTAATAAATATAATTTAGATGGGAGTGCTGGTAAAAGGCAATTTAGAAGCAAGAAGTTTTTGCTGGTGGGCACTATGGAAAGACTCAAACTGAAAAGGTTTTCAGAAGAGCAAAAATCACGGTTAAGGTAAACATTTCAGAGTGAAAACTGCCATTGTCCTGATGCAATCCAGACATTAAAAAAAAAATCGGTTAAACCATCACTATTAACTTATTTTTAAGTCTTATATTTTAATGAAAACAGGATATTGCAGGTGCTAGGGAAGCGGTACCGCAGCTCTTCCAGCAGCCTGGATGTGTGCTAACCAGCCACACAAAACTCATTAGTGTTAAGCAACAGCATTCATAGTTGTTCAGCAAAAATGCTAGTTACTTGAAATGAAGTCAAGTTCACTTGAAATACATCTGTTACTTCACTTGATACTCCCTGTTAAGAAGAAAATGCCTAGGGGCACTAATCCATACTGCAGCAAAGCTCTTGCTGTCCTATGCAAAGTTGGACTTGAATGCATCCAAAATGGCAAGTCTTGTACTGTCCTTATTGACCAACAAATGTGGCAAACTGGAGAATCTCTTATTTTCTCCAGTCCCTACTTACCTACTTGAGTGAAGTAACAATTTGGTATGAGTACTTAACTCTTGTGTAACTTTAAGCATATACATAAATCCCATTGATTGCAATTATCTGGATGAATTTATTACTCATTTGTATTATGAAGATGACTAAATGTCTCCAGATGAGATTTGAGCCCCTCTATATAGTGCTTTACACAAATAGGTCAGAGATAACTAGCCATACCGAAGTGATTACAACCCCAGTAGACATTACAAAGAGAGAGGGAAACAGCTAATACAGATGTAGCTTGTAGTGCTGCTGCTAAGATTGTCAACGCTTTCCATAATAGGACCAGTTTGGCTGGCTGATTTAAAGCTTTAATCTGAATTCTTCTATAAGAAGCTGCCTCAGGCTGCTTACTGAATTGTAATGGGGTCGGGGGGGAAAAGGAGTCACTTGGAAACCATTTCGGAAAAGCTGTTAGTAAAACTTTTTTCCTTAAAAAAAAAAAAAAAATCTTTATTAAGAAACCATATTGTTCTGTGTTTGGGAGTTTAGTGAACAGCTATTATGCCTGAAGGCAAAAAATGATTTCTTCCTAGCAATTAGTCCATACTGCAGAAAAGTTTCCTTTGCTGCTGGTTACTAACAAAGCATGTAGTAGAACCATTTAAACTAAATGGTAGAGTGTAGTTTAGGTCCACAAGTGCAGACTAACTCTTGAGATGACCCAGGTAAGTGATGTGATTACATCTTCACAGTGCAGACACGCAAAGGGAGATAATAACAGCTGCCTGGGCAACCTGAACCATGGTATCTCTAATTAGTCCTTGACTTGCAACTTGAGTGTTGTTTTAATGCAAAGGAAGACTGCTTGTGTGCATCTTTAAAAGCTGTGAAAACAGACTTCGGGAGCCCCACAGTCTTCCCAGGGATCATCAGAGGGCTGGGATCTTTAAGTGGTAGAGGTCTGCATCATAAATCTAAAGTTGGTAAATATTCATTTATACACTTAATCTACTTTACAAGGAGACTTGACACTGTGACTTTCAAGTTTCACGTTTGTTCTAATTTTGAATAGATTATTAGGTGAGGATTAGTTGAATGTGAAGACATAAGTGAGAGGAAAGCATGTTGTTAATCTTTGTTTTATTAGTATCAGATTTAAGGTAAAGCTGTTCAAGTGCAGTTTCACAGAGAAACCAAGCCAAAACATTGAGGAGAGGATGAATGACAAAACAGATGAGGAATAACACAGATTTTTTTTTTTTAAACATCTGGTATTTTCTGTACTGCCTTTAAGTGGTGAGGATGCAGTAAGAGTCTTGAAGTGGCTTGAAGTGAAGAGTGAATTAGCAGCAGAGGAAATTAGAACTTCTCCTTACATGAAATCTGTATGTAGCCTCAGCAAAAATTGCAATTTAGGAGGAAATTACACAGCAAACTTGAAAGTAAAATATATTAAATCTCCAAAACTAGTTGTCAGAAGCTTCTACAGAAGAAATATGAAATGGCAGATAAGACATCTCCTCCCCATGCGACCTCATAATTAATAATTTGTAAGTTACTAGTGCAATGCCTGTGTTTTCTAATAATTGAGGATTTCAGGAACTTGATCCATCATCCTACTTTTAATTCAAGGAAAATTAACTGAAATTGGAAAAAAAGTCTGTACTGTTGGTATCGGGTAAATACTATCTTCCAGGAGACCAACTAATGTCATTTGCCCATAGAGAAGATATTCTCTCAGTTGTTAGGGTAGAAGAAATCAACAACAACAACAAAAAACGTTATTACAGTGGGCATAATTTATCCTTTTTACAAAAAGTTTGAGAGAAGCCATTAAGACTGTTAGGGAAGATAGTTAGCTAAAAGGACAGTTGTGTTGGAAATAGTTAAGTACTAGGAAGTAGTCCAGTGGCCACTTACTTTCCATTCGCTAAAAGTTCATGTTGCAGAAGCTGAAATGTGAACCAGTGATTAATAGACTTTTCTGGAGGAGGACAGAAAAGTTAAGGAGTTTGAATATATAATTTGATTGATAAAACTAACTTGCATTCCATTAAATTAATCCAGCAAGATGGAGATCTAAACACAGTAATATTGTCAAACGAAAAAGCTTTATCCTTCCCACAGATCACAGTTGTTCAATAACCTGTCTATATATCCAGTTATCCCAGGATTCTGTTATAATTCCAGAGCAAAAATTGTTCAGCTTTACGACTAAGGAAAAGGCTCATTTTATCTATTATTAATTTTGACATAAACTGTGTCTGCAGTGTTCACACTAGAA
Organism: Mycteria americana; assembly: GCF_035582795.1. Taxonomy (NCBI): domain Eukaryota; kingdom Metazoa; phylum Chordata; class Aves; order Ciconiiformes; family Ciconiidae; genus Mycteria; species Mycteria americana. Next base: position 52,361,753 of record NC_134371.1, on the reverse strand, counting down.
TCGATGAGGATCTTCTTAATATCTGTATTTAGACCATGCTCATTAGTATTGAATATTATTGTTCACGTTTGTTTTTAAAACACTTAGGTTTAAAATCAGGAGTGTAAGAAAGCTTAATGGAAAACTGCATTTTTAATTGACTCAAGACATTCCAGACGAAATAAATCTCCTTTGAAATGAAAATAGACCTAGCTGCAAACCTGCCTATTTTACCACTCCCGGAAGTGATTCATGTGAATTAGGACATGTGTAGGAGTCACTAGGCTTTCGTGAGGCTTTTCATGTTAAGGCGCATTTGCAGTGCTGCTGCAAAGTAGCTCTGGACAGGAGGGTCAGTCCTAATGCTTAAGTATGATGTTCCAGCTTTGCTTAATCTGTAACTTAATAGAATAGAAAAGTTTAGGGTGCTTTTGGGGGGAGGGGTTTAGTTTTTTGGTTTTGTGGGGTTTGGTTTTTTCTTCTTTTTTTTTCTGCACACATTACATCTTACCTTTAATTCACAGATTGTCCTAGGACTCCTGATACTCCAAATAGCGATCCTCGTTTTCCTACTAACAACAGATTGATGGCCTTAAAGAAGCAATTGGATATAGAACTGAAAGTAAAACAGGGAGCAGAAAATATGATACAGATGTACTCCAATGGCTCTTCGAAGGTAAGGCTTTGGAATGCTTAAAGAACATGAAATGATTGTGGATTTTCGTATTTCTGTGGTGTGAATGTACAATGTATAAACAGTATGCAATTTCAGTGTTTTTAGTTTGGGGTATATTTTTGTTAAGTAGTTATGTCAAATGTGCTACAAATTGCTATACCTTTTTTTTTTTTTTTTGTGGTTTGATACCCACTCAAGTGATTGTTTTATCAATTTGTCCACATGCAGTTCAACCTAAATAACAAATCCGGCTTACTAAATTTAGTACATCTAGTAATCTTTGATCATGTGTGATTCACTTAGCAGCAAAGCTTGGTATGACACTGACTGGTATCTGATGCTTTTCCTAGCTCCACTAAAAAAAAATATCCATTAGTTTAAAATAATGTGCATGATAATTACACAAAATGTGGCATTGCCAAGTATGCTTCTGAAATGGTCATCTAGTTTTAGTTGGCAGTAAAAAGATTTGTATCAAATATTCGTTTTAATAAGATGTGTATGGTATTCTCATAGAGTTGTTATAATCTGTGTTAGTGCACATAAAATACACATAAAATACTTTTTTTTACACAAGTGTGGTATTCTAGAGGTAGCATCTGATAGCATCAAACTGAAATTAAAAATAAAGCCACAGTTATTTCTAGATCTGAATTTTAAACACATGCTCACTTGCGCTCACATTCTCACTTGATAGCACCAGAAGCTCTCCAAGGAGGAGGGGGTTGTTTACTAACCCCTAAATGGGTTTGACTTATTACATAGTCCTAGCTGTGTAATAAAATTCATCATACACTAAGAATCCCTTAACTCAACTGAAAGACAAACCAAACTTTTTAAATGGGAAGAAAAAAACCCCACAACAACAAAACCCAAACCCATATTTTATGAGGATAAGGCAGTCAATAGTTCTCAAAGGAGAAAAAAGCGGGGGGGGGGGGGAGGGGGCGGTCCTCTGCTTACCTGCCCCTTCACCCTTCATTAGTTACTCATTGCCTGTTCTTTCCATTTACTTTTACAAAATCATTCAGGAAATGAATTTCCAAACTAAGGGGAAACACAAGCAGAGATCTAACAAATAGTATGTAATGTAGTAGCTTGGCTAGATGTTTCTGTGTTCAGACAATAGTAAATAAGTTCTTAAAACATTTCAATTTTAAGTAATTGAGCCAACACCTAGCTAGGTCAGTGAACTTATTAAAAAGAAGTGTTTGACCTGAAGAGTAGACATCCATGAATTGCGTTGCTACCCCTTATAATTGATACTAACCAGAAAGTGTTGGAAAGGAACTTCATTTTTCTGAGTGAATTTCTCCTAGGGACTAGTGGAGAGGCAGATTACTTTGTATCTGCCTACTGTATGACCTTCTTATACCTCAAAAAAATTACAGTGACCACTGCTCAATCCCAGAAAAATTAGTTTAGACTAGATGGACTGTAGGTGCCATCAAGCTCATTCTGTTGCAGCACTCCTGTTGAACCAGCCTGTACTTTGGTAGCCTTATCTGAAAGTGACCTGTAACCTACTACCCTGGGGCAGATGGAAGAAACATCTGGAGTGCACCTTATGACTAAGGGCCTGTGAATGCTGCCTATGCACCACAGTCCCTCAGCTCCTGGAAACCCTGGAGTGTACATCCTCTGGGGCCATGTACTTAACATAAGGTACACTTAAAAATAATAATCAGCTGACCCAAATGGATCAAAAGACATACATGAATTATGTTCCTACTAAACCCTCAGTAAGTAACCTTATAACAGCCTGAAAAAACTTAACTACACACTCCGGCTATAATATTAGGCATTGTTAGCAGGCTTTGATCAGACTAGGTAGAAAGGATAAATTCTGGCTCGCTTTATGATTGAGGCATGTAATTAAAATTGATGATTGAATCTTGTATTTTCAATTGGTAAATGCTTAAATCAGCCTACCAGATTGGGTGTATATAGTAACCTGGGGAGAGCAAGCTGGAAAACACAAAGCATTGCCAGCTGCTTCTACAAACAGGATGGAAATGGTGCGTATTCATTCTCTCATGTTCTTAATACTCAGTAGTGAGTTAATTTGGCAGGTTTCAACTGTAGGCTTGAGCATGGTGATTATGTTTTAAAAAGCAGAGCTTAAAACAACTCAAGTGTCTGGATGAGATGGGCAAAAGGGGCAGAAAATTCCCTGTTTGAATCCAACCCCAGTAATCCAGTAGTTCTTTAAAAACTAGTCGCCGGACCCTCTTTAAAATGTATTAAACTCTTTTGTGACCTTTATTCAAGTGTACTATATGATCTAATTTCAAATTTGTTGTATTATTTTCAGACCTAAATTTAATGGAGGGAGGTCATCATTTGTTTCTTAAAAATGAAAAAGCAGTCTGTTAATAGTAATAAACCCATAATCACATGGGAAGGCTTTCCCTTTATACTTACCCTACTTGCTTCAGCAACATTCAGCTCAACCGATTCAGACTTAAAGGTTTCTGAGATATTGATCATCTTTCCTTGGACTTGAGTGGATTCTCTGAGATCCCACAGTAGCTTTGCAGATCAGTTTTCCAGGCACTGTCAGTTCCTCTGTGCTCAGGAGATGCCTTGAATTGCTTTGTATTCAGCCTCCAACACTAAAAGAGCTGCTGAGTATAACACATCCATTTTGATTCTGAAGATGGGATTTTCTGTCCCTTGAAAACATAAGGATATCTCTATAATCCTGAATTACCTCCATTCTACACATTGAAGGGCTGATGTTGCCCCTGAGCAAGCAAATCCATTGCAGTAAGAGGATATGAGGGACAATCAAGAGCAGCAAGATCAAAAATAAGATAAAATTGAAGATACAAACAAAGAAACACTTACAGCATATTTATACATCAGAATGATGCATGGATAAGGTTTAATACAGTATTCTAGAGTTGCTTGTAATCTGTTACTTAGATCCTATACTCTGTTGTAGACAGTGGTTATTTCAAAAGTTGACATTTGTATTTGAGAAGGCATTTATTTAGGAAATTCAGTGTACTCATTAAATAACTGGATAGCTAACGTGGAATCTTAAAATATGAAAACTAGTGGTATCTCTCTGAAATGTTGATTAATACTAAAACTTAAAACCAAGAGTTCTGAGACTATGGTATGCAGAATGGGCACAATTTCTCCCCATGCAGCCAAAGCCTTTTTATGTGTATATCTTGGTGTATCTAGCCTGCAGAACATAGGGCAGCATTAAAATACCTGAGTAAGTAATACATTAGGTGCAAGGTCATAGAGGAGCCCTATGAAGGCAGATTTCTCTTCTCAGCATACTGATTTTTCTCACAGTATTCTTCATTGTGCCAGTATTTCTAGCTCTGGGTATCTGTGCTGCACTGCAGTTCTTTGTCTTGGTTGTGGTAAGGGGAAGAATTTAATTTCTTTAAGTTCTTAAATAATTGATAACTTCATTATAAAATTATAAATATAAGTATAAACCATGTCCATGGGAAAGTAACTTATTAATGAGGTTATAGAGTGGCTACAAAATTGAGTTAACCAAAACACCCTTTGGGCTATAACAAGTGTGATACTCATCTACACTGACTACTATTAATTACTGGGATTGATTGGTACTGCACAGACAGGACAAATAGACTGCCTTAAATTTTCTTATACCCCTTTTTTTGTTCTTAACTGCAAGTCAGATCACCTTTAAGTTATCTGGTAATTCCCAGAACATAGAGAGCCATGCAGCAGCCATAGAAGCACATGCACAGTTCCACATCCAAGAACCATTTGATAATCCATTGTAAGCCAGATCTCCAGTAGCTGGAGGACAAAAAATGGTGTACCTGAGAAACATGTGGATGGCTGTCTGCGCTCCTGACAATGAAATGGTATTATTGGTTAGTTTGAAAGTTCATCTTCAGAAATGTTCTCTTCTAAACTGCTTCTTGTGTTACTGCTTTTGAAAACAAAAATTGGTTAGCTTAGTTTATTTAGATGAAAAGTACTGTACTTTAAGTTGTTGATGAAATAGCTAATGAAGTAACCCTCGTATATTACGTATTTATTAATGCAAAAAAATCTTCAGCTTTGATTTGTTCAGAAAAACATACTGCAGACTTATGTGCTATGTAAGCTAACTTCGTATTTCTAATTTCAAGATTGAAAATCAGCTCAAGTGAATTAGTACAATGATTTTTATATGGATTTAGTCTAGCAAATTTGGCTATTAGAAGAGTTCTTATCATACAGTAAATTTGAGTCATTGTACATAGGGTGGAGGTATTTTGCAAATATCTTGTCCTTTCTTTAGTATCAGCTTACAAAACATTACACATGTAATGTTGCTAGATGGTGCCTCCTTTATTCGACTGTAAACAGCTACAGTTTCCATGGGAGTGGCTTATAGTCTTTAATCAACCAGAATATGCCTCTGTCCTAACTTCATTTCCATTGATACCGTAATGTGGTCAGTTGAATTGGTCTGCTATACCGAATGAACTACGTAGATTTAGTTCTTGTTCCTAAAGCATGTGGGTTTTGAAGCTTTCAATGTGTTTTGTTCCATTAAGAGTTTATGATTTTACCTTGTTTGTTTTAATAGGATCGAAAACTTCTTGCCACCGCTCAGCAGATGCTCCAGGACAGCAAGACAAAAATAGAAGTTATAAGGATGCAGATTCTTCAGGCAGTCCAGACCAATGAATTGGCTTTTGATAATGGTGATGGAGTAGAAAGGAAATATGAATCATTAATGTCAGAATGCCATATATCTGTACCGATATGCACACAGAGTTATAGATTTCTAGTAGGAATGTTAGACAAAGCTTGCATGAACCAAAAATAATCGGAGACTAGGCATACCATTGTGTGTGTTAGGATGCCAAATACATCTGACTTGAAGCAAAATACCTTAAGCTTAATGAAGAGAAATACAATCTCTCTTCATCATCCTTTTTATACTTTATGCACTCCATTTTTGCTTTGTGGTCTTCGTTCTCCCTTCATGCATGCTTTCTTTTGTCTTAACAATAACTAGTAATTTTCTTTAAAGCATATAATCTTTTCACTATCATAAAAAAAAAAAAATCTGAGGCAGGTACAAAGCCTGCTTGTCATACTTAAATAGATTGACCTTATTATTATTAATGAGAGCACAGATGGAGGCAAATTTTTGCTGTCTTTATGGGTATTTAGGCTAGATTGATAGTAAACAACTATTTTAAAAACAACAAAAAAAAAATCAGTGTTTTTAAAATGATGTGACTTGAAATACTCATGCTGCATTTCAGAAGTAGTTTTAAACTTGCGTTTCTTTGGAAATCTTTAAAATTAAAAAAAAAAAATTAAAAAGAAGAAGAAAAAATTACCCCTGAGCTATAATAGCATGAGCATACTATAAAATTGTGGGCATATTGGTACATCTCTAAGTCTTGAACTTTATTCGTATGCATTTCTGAGTATTGGAGTTGTATGACGATGCTTGTAATCAGGGCCTGGATATATCCTAGATAATGAAAAACCTCTGCGTGTGTGGATGTTTTGTTTTGTGAGGTGGGGGGTTGGTTTTCTTTGTTTGTTTTTACACTTAGGACACTTCTGGCTTCTTTTAACACCCCATCTTAGCACATGGATTATGTATATTGTTTGTTCAAAAGAAGAAGGAAGGTATTCAAGCTAGAAAGGGCTTTCAAATGCCTTTTTGTGTTCCTACTACTCTTAGAGCTTTAAACAGAAAGGAGTATATCCAGAAAACTTTGTAATTCTGTTTAGGAAATCTAAACACTGTAAGAAGTGGACATTAGAATGGTTAACCCAAACCATTTGGGGAAGGCAGTGTATGGGACCACTTACATTCTCTGTGCTGGCAGAAGCCAGATTCCCTGGGTTTTCATGTGAAGCAGAAGAATTATCAGAAACCAATCGGGGATCTACTTAGCTACAGAGTAGTTTGAAAGATAAATCCTCAGAGGCGTGGTTCATAAATGTGGAAGTCTCAAAACCTCCTTCTTGCCAGCTGAATGATGTTTGGGAGATTTGGCTTTTGTCCCTTAACTCCCTTAAAAACATGTTCTTTTTCTCACATCCTCTAGCAATTATAGTTCTTCAAGGAGTAGGACCTGTTTATTGGATTGAGGCCCTGATCAATTATTTCTTCCTTCAAATGCAGAAGCTTAAAATTTCACTGCTGCTTTTATGACATACTTCAAGCTTTTCTTTGGACTACCAAATCTGCATCTCTCACTCTTCTTTTTTTCTCCCCTCCCCTCTGTTTATGTGGGAGAGGGGTTAATATTAACGAAATTAAACATGGGCATGGTCTTCAATGAAGATTGTTTGTTTATATCTCTTTGCAGCAAAACCTGTGATAAGCCCTCTTGAACTCCGAATGGAAGAATTACGGCATCATTTTAGGATAGAGTATGCTGTAGCAGAAGGTGCAAAAAATGTGATGAAATTACTTGGATCTGGGAAAGTTACCGACAGAAAGGCACTTTCAGAAGTAATTTACGTCATTACAATTTCTGATACTTTATTTTTTCTTGAAAGAACATTTAAAATAATTTGAAATTTTTTTTTCCTATTTTAAAAAGGCACAAGCAAGATTTAATGAATCAAGCCAGAAGTTGGACCTCTTGAAGTATTCACTGGAACAGAGATTGAATGAACTTCCTAAAAACCATCCCAAAAGCAGTATTATTATAGAGGAGCTTTCATTGGTCTCTTCACCCACATTAAGTCCTCGTCAAAGTGTAATATCTACTCAAAACCAGTATAGTACACTGTCTAAACCAGCAGCTTTAACAGGTATGATTTATGGAGCTTTTTTAATTTCATTTTATTGAATGATTTAAAACAAGTCTTTAATGCCAGCTTCCTTTCTTTCTGGACATATTTCATTGTTGTTCTTTTCCTAGACAAAGGCATTTAGAATTTCCAAGTGTCTATGCGCCAAAAAAATGCAGATAAGTTTCCTTGATTTATTTGTTGACCTTTTTATAATCCTATTGAAAAAGTGAAGTTCTGGCCTTAAGTTAGGTCACTATGGAATGATATTACTAGCGTTTACCTAATGCCTTTCATCTTTAGATTATCAAGCACTTTAAAAGGTGGGTAAGTATCATTATCCCCATTTTACAGATGGGGAAACTGAGGTGCAGAAGGGTTAAGTGACTTGCCCTGGTCATACAACAAGTCAGTGGCAGAGCTGGAGATAGGCACCCAGCTTTTCTCCCAGTCCCTATTTTACCCACTGGACCACACTGGCGTCCTAGAAGGTGAGATTTATGCTACCAAAACATGCGTTGTATTTCTAAACCAAGGAGGGAGATCCTAAGAAACGTGCATGGAACTATTGAAGCCTCTATTTATTGGTGTGAATTATTTTCCTTGCAATTAAACATGGAGGTGTTTGGTTTTTTGTGTTTTGGGGTTTTTTTTAGAGACTTAGCCTACTGTGAGGGAACAGTACGTTTATATATAAATATAAGACTTAGGAACTTCTCACAGCTTGGGTTCACCTGGGATTGTTGTCCTTCATTAGAAGTAAACTGTTTCAAGAGATGAGCCATACTTTAGCAAAGCTCTTAAACATTTGCTTCCCAGTGTTCTTAAGAAAAGTAAATACTTTTGACTACTTGGGGGGGTATGTTGCTTTACTAAATTTATTTAATAAGTGGTAGTGTAAGAATTACTAGTACAGATAGGTTTGTTTTTTTGTTTTGTTTCCTAAAACATTTTATATGTAACTATTAAACCAACTATTAACAGAGTAAGTTTATTACAAAAACAATCTGTAATTCAAACGTTACTCTAGTTATACATGTATAACTGAAACCAGAATTTAGTTTTGAAGTACTGTGGGGTTATATCTTAAAACAAAAAGAGGAACTCTTCTGCTGAGCTGCAATAATAATAAAATGGAGTGAGTCTACTTGTCTTCCATTTTGGTTCAGTAAGATACGTAGCAAAAGGTAAAAAGCATCAGGACCTCAGCTGAGAGCCCTTGTAAAGTGGCAGAGTGGTGAGGGGAACTTTTTTTCATCATATGGAATCTCAAATGATCAGCGACCATGGGCAGGAAGTATCATGCCTTGGTTTTAAAACAGCTATTTTTTTTTTTTTTAATTATTCTTTTCCTGTAATACATAGTCATGCGTCAGCTACATTATAGTGACAAATAATTCCTCTTGAAATGTGATTTACTGATACATATGAACAGTTTCTAGTAGGAATTACCAGAAGAGAGCTACATGCTTGTGACGTTCTTAATAGTTTCACTTTCATATTGGCTACACAAAGAGCTTTTGTATTGAACTGGATTTAAATGAACAGCATCTTTGTGTTTTGCCTCTAACACTTTGTGGAAAAATAGATCAGTGCTGCTGTCATACTTTTTAAAGTGCATCAACAAAACTTTCTGATACGCATCCAGTCCTTATACAAGATTATAGCCTTTCTGCTTATTAATTTTTTTTTTTTTTCCCCTAAACAGAGTTTGGGAATGAGGTATTCTTTTACCTTTTAACCTGTTTTGGGAGCCAATAGCATCTCTTTGTCTTCATAGCCTAATGCTTAGCTGTCACTTACGGCTGTTAGTTCCCGACAGGATGGGATTTCTTCTCAGACTGGTTTTTTGGTGTCTGTTCTGTGGGCTATAATGTTGCCAGACCATTTTTAGGTCAAGTCTGACTTAAGTTTCTGTTACAAAAGAGTACTTTTAAGTTTCACAGTTAAGTACGTATGCTGTCAAAAGAACACTGCATTTAGGAGCTGCATTTCTAGCTGACAGTATGATTATGAACTGGCTAATTTCACCACTTCTGATAGTTAATTTTGTTAGTGTCAGTTGTGTCAGAGTTTTACAGATGCTATCTTGTACAGGATGAGGTAAGCCTACTGTTCTTGTAAACCATCTGTGGTATTCAGATGTTTCTGTGCTGCTGGAGGAAACTCTCTTAAATTAGAACAGCAGCCTCTATTCCTCATTTGGTTAAAGATGTAGAAGATTTTGAAGAGTAGCTTCTTGTCTCAGCTTTTATAAATCCGAATTCAGTCAAGTTGGAACAATTCAATGATTTTTAAATTATGTACTAACTCAAATTTGACTTTAGCATGCAGCAGGCAAATGTGATTTCTGAATGTATCTTGAACAAATTGGTAGTCTCAATAGTCAATGTGTTCATTTTAATTACCAAAGCAATGTATCCAATATTAATTGGTTATATAAAACTTGTGAAAAATTGTTACTGTCCCATCTGCAAGATCCATTGTTGTAATAAGAAACTTAAGATTTGTCATCTTAAAAAATGACATTGCTTACAACTTGAACCCAAGTCAGTTAGGTTCTCAAGTGAAGAAAACAAAGATACTTCTGAGACACGGAACAAAAACTTATTTTGTGTTATTTTGGTGAACTGTTGCTCCTTCTAGAAAGTTGAGTGCCACATATTTGACTTTTAATGCTTGTTTTCAGTATATTTGTCTGTCTTAGATCTGTCTTTTGATTTCATCTGATATTTCTGTTCTACCCTGCGGGGGTCAGAATGTGAGATACTGCCATAAATCAATCATTAGTCATTCACTTTGTTTACTTAAGAACAGAAATCTTTGATAAATCATTGTCTGTCTTATTCTAGGTACCCTGGAAGTTAGGCTAATGGGCTGCCAAGATATTTTGGAAAACGTCCCTGGTCGATCAAAAGCCACATCGATTACGCTACCTGGTTGGAGTCCAAATGAAGCCAGATCATCCTTCATGAGCAGAACCAGTAAAAATAAAAGTGGGAGCAGTAGAAACCTTTTGAAAACTGATGACTTGTCCAGTTCAGTATACTCTTACTTCTCTTATTTTTATGCATATCTTTTATTTACGTTTTAATGTGCATGCCATGTTCTGTAATTTAAAATACTAAATTGATTTGAAGCTTTAAACTTATGTGTTTCTTCATCTGTCAAGTTGTTTAAAACAAACAAACAAAAAAACCCCAAACAAAAAACCCAAAACCACAACCACACTATTATGACCATAAGAACCAATTAAATATGAGATTACATTTTGAAGGGAAACTTAATGAAGATTGTTTTGTTTGTGGAAAATCCTCTTAAAGATTTAAGCTGAGTTTGTGTACTTTACTTACAGATGAAGTCTGTGCTGTACTGAAGCTGGATAACACTGTGGTCGGTCAAACTAGCTGGAAACCTATTTCCAATCAGTCATGGGATCAGAAATTTACACTGGAACTAGACAGGGTAAAAATGTATTCTTACTTCATTGACAGCTATAGTCGATTCTTTAGATTAATTTCATGTTGCTGCTTTTTTTTTTGCCTGTTGTTGTGATTATGTTCAAATTTCATATGTGCAAGTGTTCCCATCCATAACAGAATGAGCTCCCTGGGGTTAAGCTGTTATGCTGGGCTGGCATTCTAGAAATTCTACCTTTTCTGGCCTACAAACTGACATAATATTTTTATCCAAGATCTAACAGCATCTTTTTAGCCTGTGATAGATGGTGCTTAAATTCTTATTAGGATCATCAATTTATTAGAATTTACTGATAAATAATAATATCAGATACAGTATGGATATTTTGGTAAAGCTATGTCATGGAATTTTCACAGTGCTTCTGTAAAAGTGGTCTCGTGTGAAGCTGATCAATTCTTCAGGAATAATAAATAAATTCACTAATTATTCTTTCCTAGAACTTTAAATGTTACTTGGAGGATGCAAGTATCGAAATGATATATTTCTTTCCTCACACCTTTTGAAGAGAATTTATGTTATATAGGTTTAATCAAGTATTTGTTTTTTAGATACCTGATAGTCATAGTATTTTAAGGTATAAGGATTTTTTTTCCATCAGTGTTTAAAATAGACTGAAAATTAAACTATATTTTAGGAGCCTAAAATGTCATCTCCAGTATATGAAGATGACATATGGAGATGACAACAAATGAAGAGGAAAAAAAAGCCACCTTCCTGTTTTTGCTCTCTCCCTGCCTCACCCTGCCCCTCCGAGCCCCAAACCAGATTCCTTCCATCTAGGAAGGACGCAGTTTTAGACCTGCAGGTAGAGAAATTCAGGTTCCAGTTGAGAGCAGTGCAGAACAAAACTAGCAGCTGTGGAGTCCTCAAGCCTTGATTATTCTCAGATTAAGACTAGAACTAGTCAAAGTTTAGTAGCTGCTCCTACCAACCTAGTATGTGTCATGTTCACTATTTAAAAACTCAATATTAGATGCTTTTTGGTGCCAGAAAAGGACTTTGCTTCTGCTAGGCATGACCATGCATCCTTCTGTATTTGAAATGCACATTCCAGACCCCATCATTTTTTTTTATCAGTTGCTGTTTCTTAACTTTTGTTTCTTTTAAAACCTACAGCTATCCTATAAAAACAGTAAGTTGATGCATCATGATGGAATTAAACTATGATACCTGAACTTAGTAACATACAATGCTGCTCTTATATTGTATTGCAGGGTTCTTCACGTTTTGTAACAAGCATTTAAGACACCCTAAGACTATATAAATCCCACCAGCAAGATATAGCAGTAGTTCTTGTTAGTTTAAAGTTTTTGGCCCCTCCTCACAACCATGTTACAAAAACTGTATTTCTAGAGATACTGTATAAAGTCTTGCATCATGATGCATATGCAGGTACTAAAATGTTACTATGCAGCTGTGAAATGCAATAGATTACTTGTAAATAACATGAAAAACTAGTAAAGTTGAGGTTTCTAAACACTGTAAAAATTTGTTGTCAGAGCTTGAGCTAAAATATCTTGAACTAGCATTGTTGTTAGACTGACTCAGAAAGACTGGTGACTGTGACTGCTTCTGCTCTTGGGGGAATTTTACACTTATACTTTTATTTGGACACTGGCAATCACATCTGAACTGAAGTGAAATGCTACAATCATCCTAGTAAGAGCTTGCTCAGTATGGCTAGTTAGCCCTGGCACTCTTTTAAAGTAACAGCTCTGCATCTTGATCCTTGACTTGCTAGATCTTATGATTGTACAGAGGTAACTCTTGCAGAACAATTACTAATAAGTAATTTCCTGTGTATGTGTTTCCTGTCGTAGTCACGTGAGTTAGAAATCTCAGTTTATTGGCGTGACTGGAGATCTTTGTGTGCAGTAAAGTTTCTGAGGTTGGAAGACTTCCTGGATAACCAACGGCATGGCATGTGTCTCTATCTTGAACCCCAGGGCACTCTGTTCGCAGAGGTAAGAATGTTTCTTTGAAGCACTTGAGCCATACTTGCAAGTATTATATTGCAGAATAGTTGAAGAAGTTTTTCTTAAAGTTTTAAGAATGCCTTTTGTTCTTAAACTTGAATTATAACACATATTATTTGAACTGCAGGTTACGTTTTTTAATCCAGTTATTGAAAGACGACCAAAACTCCAGAGGCAGAAGAAAATATTTTCAAAACAGCAAGGTGATTGTTTAATATATACATGTAAAGCTTAAAAGTTGTACAGATCTGTGATATTTTTTTATACAGAGACCTAATATTTGTCTGTGAATAAAGCTGTTGATAATGAAGGATTTGGCATTGTATTTAGAAATGTTTTCTTTTAAATTCCTTATTATGCATTAGCATTTAATAATGAATAATTAGGAATTTCTAAGGAATATGACAAATTCAGTTTGTTCTTCATAAACCATAAACTGATTAATATGAATTTTTTTTTTAATTATAGCTTTTGGTAATAAGTAAGGAAATTACTTGCACTTTCTTTGCTTTTTTCACAATATCCACAGGCAAAGCATTTCTCAGAGCTCCTCAAATGAATATTAATATTGCCACTTGGGGAAGGCTGGTAAGAAGAGCTATTCCTACAGTAAATCACTCTGGCACCTTCAGCCCTCAAGCACCAGTGCCTGCTACCGGGCCAGTGGTTGATGCACATATTTCTGACCTAACACTGCCAGCCAGGTAGGTGATATCTACAGTTTTTAAGTACTTTTAAGAGCAAGAGTAGCAGTGAGATGCTTATGCCCTAATGTATGTAATGTATGTCAAATCTGTTTATTCTGCAAGACCGCAGACCTTTCAATGTTTTAATTTTGGACATCCATTTTAGAGAGAGATCTACACACACAAGATTTGTTTCAGGAGAAATCTACATAACGTGCAGTTTTACGTTCATTTTCATAACTATTAAAACAGTCTCTGCTATACACTGAGGAGTTATTTATTTTCTTGCCAGTGACTCTCCTGTAGCCAAATTGGACTTCGAACTTGAGCCTGAGCCTCCACCTGCTCCACCCCGTGCATCTTCCCTTGGGGAAATATGTGAATCTTCCTCTGAGATAAAGGCTGCTGATGCACCATCTCAGGCAAGTTACTTTAAGGATTTTGGGCTATACAGTTTAACAAGGCTGTAATATTGGCACCTTTATGATGGATTTCTTCCCTTATATTTCAGCATATGCTCCCTTAACTTACCCATACAGAATGGTCTCAACAGAATGCTCCAATTAACTGTTTCCATGGTTGGTGTGTTTAACTCTCCATGTCATTGGTTCCACCACAGAAAAAAACAAAAGCCCAAAATCATTAGAGTATTCAGGAAAAAATGGTTTTATTAACAAAGAGCAGAATGACTGGAGCAATAGGTTTCATCAGTCTGTTAAAAGCTTGCTTATCTGTATCATCTTAAAGTATACCATTTTAGCTTAGATAATTCTTGTGTTAAGAATGTCACAAGCTTATAGTAAAATTTCTGCATTCATTTGCCTTCGCAATCAGTTTTAAATTTTCAGACTTCTTTTTCTTCACAGGATGAAGTAACAGCTTTTGATTTTGAAAACGGCAGAAATAGTATTGTCCCAAAACTCCAGCCTGAAATAATCTGTGAGCCTGATGCTTCCCATTCAGACATTAAAAAAACCAGTACCCGAGAGCCTGAAGATAGAAGGTAAAAATGCAGTGGTTTTGCTGTTGATCTGAATAATATTTCTTAAAGTGAACAAACTAGAAGATTTTTTTGACTGTTTTTTTTATTTACATAGATCACAGCAAAGATTTCAATTCAGTCTGAAAGATTTCAGATGTTGTGCTGTACTAGGCAGAGGACATTTTGGAAAGGTAAATGTCAAAAGGCTATATCAAATGTCAACGCTGTATCAAAAACTAGATATAGCTCTTAAATGAATCACTTATCTTCTGTTTTAGGTGCTGTTGGCAGAGTACAAAAACACAAACGAGATGTTTGCTATTAAAGCCTTAAAGAAAGGAGATATTGTCGCTCGTGATGAAGTAGACAGGTCAGTTTGTAAAATATAATACATGGATTCCATAAATTAATTGAGTTTTCTTTCTGCATGCAACACAACTGTAAGCTCTACCAAACAGTAGTTAAATTCAGTGAAAGGGCGAAACGAGTTGTCCTCTCCCTGCTTAGTTGGCTGCTGCAGACGTGTAGTCTTTCTTCTGGGGCAAGGAGGGAGCAGTGTAGGCCAGGAATACTGATTTGTTTTAGTGCCCCTCTTACCATGCCTGTACTACAGCTCTGACGTAAAGCTGATCCTGTTTTTCATTTAGGTTCTCTTGCAATTATTTATTCTAATTACTTGTTCTATAGACTTCTATCACATTTCAGGAGGACAGTGACTATGTTTTCTTTACTGGCAGCAACACCTATGATGGTATTTCTCAAACTCTACCATACTTTGTCCATCATATTTTCCCTTAAGTCCTGTGTATACTCCAGTGTTGGTTATTTGGGAGTTTTGTTTGGTTGGTTTTTTTCTTTTTGCCCCAAAACTCAGATTTTTCTTTGCTTGGAAGTGAAGTGGCAGTTACAAAAATGTCTAGTTTTAGTGCAAGAAGGTACTTTTACAACTGTTTAGTAGTGACTATATTCATTTGACTTGCAGAAAGAAAGATAACTGTATTAAGAATAAGCTACAAAATTAACCAATTGGCTTAAAGATAAATAATCTGGAATTACTATGGATAGATGTCTATAATATTGTTACTGTTTTTTCACTTTATGTATTGTATACAGTTACAATAAAAATGGATTGAAGCTAATGTCACATGATATTGATGCATACTTAATGCAAGCCTGAGTATTTGGAAGGAAAATTGGCAGGGTACAATTTTCATGGACTGCTAGGTTTCCTCTTTCATTTGTGAAAAATAAATGTAACTTCATGGAAATCCTGGCACCAACTTAATGTGTGTGCAAGTATTAAAACCTCTCTCTTGAAACAAAAAATGTTCTTATCTTACCCTGAGGAATAGCGGAAAAAACACAAGGTATAAATTACTAATAGTTTCTGAGAGTTGAAAAATTGTGGTTCAGGATTCAGCTTTAAATTTTTACTGATTTTTCTGTTTGCAGCTTGATGTGTGAAAAGCGAATATTTGAAACTGTGAATAGTGTAAGACATCCCTTCTTGGTGAACCTTTTTGCTTGTTTCCAAACCAAAGATCACGTTTGCTTTGTAATGGAATATGCTGCTGGTGGGGATCTGATGATGCACATTCATACTGATGTCTTCTCTGAACCAAGAGCAGTGTGAGTATCCATCCCTTTTTGTGGCATTAAGTGAAGAGCATTTTGTTCAGCGGGTAAGAACTAAGACCTTTATCACCACATGCCTCTACATTATGCCATTTCAGTAAATACTGTTTAAGTTTTTAAAAGGGTCAGAGATTCTAACTGATTTTGTTAGAAAAAGGCACATGCAGGTTTAATGCACCTGAATCTACATTTAATTCAAAAATTATATACAAATACTTAATGTTTATAGTACTTTTTTTTAAGATTACATTAAAAAGCTTAATGAAAAGTTAAAATAGCAGACAAGGCTAAAAAAGGAAAGAATAAGCCAAGTTAGAAATCCTTCAATGCCATGGCAGTGGACACTACAGAAAATTTATCCTGAGGCCAAGCGAACATACTACAGCTTTAAAGCTGCAAGTTTAAGCATTTTTGCCATCTGGCTTTAAAACTCTGACCTTGTATAAAACTAAACTGTACCTGGAAAAACAATTTGTAATCTTCAGAAGATGGTTAATAAAAAAGATCAATAATAATGGACTTCACATTCTGAAAAGCAAGACTAAAATCCATTGAAATTTTAACTTTAACTTTTCCAACAGATTCTATGCTGCATGTGTGGTTCTTGGACTTCAGTATTTACATGAACACAAAATCGTATATAGGTAAGTAGTCACTGACCCATTTCCACAGATGAATTTCAGCTGTTCTGAATAGTACTGAAGAAACATCAGTGATGCAATTTTGTTCTCAAATGTTCATTTAGAGATTTGAAGTTGGATAACTTATTGCTGGACACAGAAGGCTTTGTGAAAATTGCTGACTTTGGTCTTTGCAAAGAAGGTAATGACCCTTACGTTGTCTTTGTAGGGGAATTCATAGTCTGTCTTACTCTTGACTGTTCCTTGAGACTTTTGGACTGCCAAATGTGTATAGTGTATACTTACCCTGTATCATTTGAAAGGAAAAAATACATCTCTGTACGAATGTGGAGACAGGAGGAAGTTCCTCAGTAGGGAAATATCAGGAGCATCTGAGCATAGCCCTATTTTTCTTTCCTCCAGTTGTGAGCATCACCTATTCTGAGTCTTACTTCATCATATCTCTGCTTATTAATAAGGCATACTGCTGCATTTTACAAGTTGGCAGAAAAAGCATTAGGTGGTTTTCCTCATGCTAAACATGTTGACACTGTACAATGAAATCAAGTACCACTGTAATCCATACCTCACTCCTACTTCTTTACAAATTCATTATCTATCTTTTTAACTCAGAAATAGTTGCAACTCTAAGTATATGGAAATGACATGCAAAGTATACTATAGCTAAAATAGAGAAATCTATCCCAAAAGGGAAGCCTACATGCTAGAAAGTTACTTTCAAGCATCCCACTACTGGCAACTAGCTTTCAAATAAGACATAAAATAAGAGGTAGCAACTGAAATTGCAGTGTCTTTCTCAAACCCCATTGTGGGGAAGATCTGGAAAGGTCAGTTTCCTTCTCCAATTTGTATAGCCTGTCCTCCGTATCCTTTTCTTCTTCCTAAGAGGGAATTCAGTAAATTCAGTGGGTGTTCACACGTTACTGTTGTCTTTAATATGTCTTTAATAGGGCAAGTTGTGTGACTTCAGCTACAAACAAGTTCCATAAATGACAAAAGGAAACGAGGACAAGGAGAGCTCTTTGATTTACTGACTGCTACAATAAATGGTTTTCTTAAGCTTTTTGCAGCACCTCCACTTGTAGTGTCACATCAGTCCTTGTGGTGCTGATGTCCCAAACTGTGCTCCTCTTGCAAATATACAGGGCTTATTTTGCTCAAAGTTGTTTCATTACACTCCATCTTTTATTTTACTATATGTAGTTTTGCCACTGTAGAAGCATCCGTAGTAGGCATGTTTGACTAGTGTACCATGCTTTCTTCTACTAGCTAGTAGAAATACAGCATAAGATTGTTTGTATCTTTCCAAGCAAAGATAACTGGGTGACAACAGTGTAACTGGAAGCTTATTTGGCTCATTGCATATAGTTCAGGGTAGAAGAACTTATACTGAAGCACAAGTGGAACAAGGGCGTGGGAGGGAAGAATGGGGGAATGTTTTACCTCATTGGCCTGAGCCTTCAGGACAGGCCCTGGAACTACAGTATCGGCTGAAGTTGCTCTAGAGAGGGGTTTTACTTGCTGGAGGAGTAGGTTGTAGAGTGGCAGAAAATACTGCTTGCTTTTCATTAACTGTAACTTTTCAGGAATGGGATTTGGAGACAGAACAAGCACATTCTGTGGCACACCGGAATTTCTTGCTCCAGAGGTGCTGACAGAAACTTCCTACACAAGAGCTGTAGACTGGTGGGGTCTTGGTGTACTTATCTATGAGATGCTAGTGGGTGAGGTAAGTTCTAGTAAGAGACAATGGAGTCATAAAACTAATACACATTAAAAAGGTTACAAAACTCAACATTCCAGCCTGTCAACGTTTAATATGCCCTACCTGTCACAGTTGTATCGATACTTGTATATACAGTATGTATAGGCATACCCAGTTTTACAGCAAGCTTCTTAATGTGTTTCATCAAGAAAAAGAAGTACTAAATACTGATCAGCTACTTACCTGATACTAGCTGCTGTAATGCTATAGAAGTCGATGAGTCATGTCATGAACTTGAATTATCAGCAATTGTGGAAGTGAATGAGTTGTAGCTGGTCCAAGACTTCACCTCTAGATTTTTGTTTTATTTTGGTTTTAATTACATCATTAGGCTTTAAATCACATTACAGTAATGGCACATTAATATCAGTGTCTCTAAGCAAGAACATAGCACATCTGGTTTTGGGGAGCTCAGTTTCCAGCACACATCTGTTATCGTCAAATTTGGATGCGTACAGCTATAGCAGTCTTCTGCTTTCAAATGCTTTTGGGGAGAAAATAAATTCCTTAATTTCTGGAGCTTGAATGGAAGTGAACTTTAATGCATAAAACTGGATAGTAGTGAAAGATTATGCCAAACGCAATGCTGTTTACCATTTGAATTACACGTGCACTAAAATAGAATGCCCCAGTTCCATGTAAATGAGCTGGTATAAATAAATTTCTATTGAATAGTTATTTACCATTGCGTATACTGCTTTACCTTCTGGTCCATCTTGTTACAGTGTCCCCCAGGTAGCACAGTGATGTCTTACATCCTAAAAACTGGAAAAAAACTATAGATTTGCTCATCATTCTGTTCTTTTTTAAAAAGATGATCATTCAACTTACTTTTACTTCCTTTCAAGCAAAAAAAGACAAAAAGCTTGTAGGGTGTCGCCTACATCTGTCAGGTCACTTCAAAACAGTTTGAAAACCCTTGAGCTGTAACATGCTAAAGATATTACAAAAACAAGTTAGTCTTGACCATGTTACTTGTGAATGGCAGCTGTCCCAAAGAAGAGCTGATACATACTTTCCACATTCCCTGTATATCTTGTATCAGAGTTCAAAGAAGATCCCAGTTTTAGGTGTTTCTACTTCTAAAAGCACATTTTTAAAGCATAGTCCTTCAGTAAGAATTAAGGGATAATACCAATTTGCCTTACTTTTTTCTCTTCCTTATGGAAAACTACCCTATCTGTTTCTGGGAAAAGGAAGACTTCATTTCAGGGTGCCTTAATTCCAGACTGTCAGTTGAATATATGTTGTTTTAAATTGTAAGTGATTTTGAAGCCTGTTTAGTAGTTTGGTTTTTTTTTTTTTATTACTTTCATTATAGTCTCCCTTCCCTGGAGATGATGAAGAAGAGGTGTTTGACAGTATTGTAAATGATGAAGTAAGATATCCACGATTTCTGTCTACAGAAGCCATCTCTATAATGAGACGGGTAAGAACAAAATAATAATATTAGGTATTGCCCTCTTATCCTCCCCATCATTAAGGAAATTAGTTACTTTTGTGAGGAACAAAATACTTAAGAACCTATGCGTGGTTATTTTTTTCTACAATTAAATTTCAGACTTGCTTCATTTATGCTGTGCCATGCTGCCTATCACCTTAAATGAAAATTGTTGGTGGCATTCCACCTTAATCAGGAGCAAGTTTTTCTTTTTAAAATGTAAAACACTAGAGGCTCTATTTTCTCCCTGAACGAAGTTTCCTAGTCATATCTAACTAGAGAAGTTCAGCTCTCTTTTCCTAGCAGAACACTGCTGCATTGACCTATTTGGTAGATTAACATTGTCACATGAATATTTTAATTCAAAGACTTCTAAATCTTTTTGGTTTCGTTCCAACTGGGGCAGGGAACACGGTACACATGGCATCTGCAGTCCCATTCCTGGCAAAGAACAGCTGATTTTGTTTATGATTTATTAGTGCTATTCCTTAGTGTAATGCCTCTACTTCCCTGAAGAAGGTGCTTGAACCTGTCTGAGTTAGAAGCTTATCACAGTTGACAGAAAGGCATCTACTGGAGGTGATTCAAAGCCTTTGGGAGCAGCCTCTCCGCTTAAATGGCTGACACTGAGTATCAGTCTAGCACCCAATTCAGCAATGTGCTGCAGCATGTAAGTTGAAGCATGTCACAGTAACTACTGTGACATAAGTATTTAAGTAATAGCAATCATTTTAAGCTATAGAATATTTATGCTTACTCCCAGAGAGAGTGTTTGTCTAGAGAAAGACAGAAGAATACAGTTTTAAGGCAGTACCTGGGGATAATACCCATTTTTTACTGTGAAAATTATCATGCCAATAGCCACACTGCACCCAGAATACACGTACCGTGAACTTTGTGCATGCAGTTTACTGGTTGTAGCTCTGTGTGCACTGTTCCTATCTGAGAAATTCTTACATAATATAGTAGATGGTATTTTTTGATGGCTGCATCATGAATAAATCTATCAACCCACCCTGATGCTGGGCACTCTGCCTGGAACAGGGGACTGCTCACAGCAGCATGATTCACAAGTAGGAGCATCTAACTTCTGGTGTTAACTAGAAAACCCTTTTATTTGGCTGGGTGTGTAAAGCAGCATTCAACCCTCTCAGTAAATCAGCTGCTGTGAAATAGCTGGGCACAGGAGCCAGCAGAGTAGTTTCTCTTGAGCCAAGCAAGAAATACTTACGTAATTTCTCTATCCTCTCCAGCAACAAGCACACTTTTCAGTATCTCTGTGCTGAACACTAGCCCCACAAATCACCTCGGGTGCCAAGACTTGGTACCACAGATCTGCAGGGAGAGATGTGAGTCTGTGCTCTGTATGTTCATAGCTAGGCTGCTGGGGGAATTGTGCTAACAGGTTCAGGCATCTCTCAAAGAGCACTGCTATCTCTCGCTATGTACATCTAAAGTTTTGTTTTTCCCTTTCTGCGAGGACCAAGAATTTTCTATAGGTCAGGCAGTATGAATTTCACTGTCCCTCCACTGTTGGTGTTGGCTCTTACACAGTAGCACTCATCCTCCCTAGTTCCTCCCCCTACCCATGAATTTTTGCACTGAAATGTTGCATGTTTTGTCAGCTGCTACGAAGAAATCCAGAGCGGCGCCTTGGAGCTGGAGAGAAAGATGCTGAGGATGTGAAAAAGCATCACTTCTTCAGGGTGAGTACAAACTAGTAGTATTTTTAAGGACACTAAGGAGTAAAGACAGGAAACTAAACATCAGTTGGTTTATTTTACAGCTAATAGATTGGAATGCTTTACTGGCCAAGAAAGTGAAGCCTCCTTTTGTACCTACCATTAGAGGACGAGAAGATGTTAGTAATTTTGATGACGAATTTACCTCTGAAGCACCTATCCTCACTCCACCTCGGGAACCAAGGATACTTTCAGAAGAAGAGCAGGAAATGTTCAGAGATTTTGATTACATTGCTGATTGGTGTTAACTTCTAGACACTGTGAAACCCCAGCTGACTGGCTCACAAGAATGCCTCTCTCAGAAGAATACCAACCCCTTCAATTGCTCTCTGTGCCACCTGTAGCTTCTGGTTTTTTTAAATCACATGAAGATCCTTTTAAGTACTGTTTTAACACTCTTGTGAAGAGTGGCCTCTTTGTATATTGTTTTTTATCTGAGCACTGGAAAGCAGGTCTATGGAATTCTTAAGCTGAGTTGGTGAACCCAGGCTGTATTAAGCTTCCCACACATGGGCACACATGGATCTGTACTGTTTCTCTCACTCTTCTACAGCAGATAACATCACTTTTTAATCTGCCTTAAGTGGGAAAAGCAGACTTTGAGCTAGGTAATCACTTATCTCTACTCAGCCACATGGAAATAGAAGTTTGGGATACTGATGACACTCACACAGAACATGGTTCTAGCTGGAGAAGGCAGATGATTTCAGTTAAATATTATCTTGGGCAGTCTATAAATCTACACATTTCTATGTACACCTTCATCTTGAGTTCTTAAAATAATGGTATAATGAGAACAGATATGCCTTGTTTTGTAAATTTTCTATGGTATTTATTAGGAAAAATGTTAAATGCCTTGCCTTTGAGATAACAACAGTGTAAGTGCTTCCATTACAAAGAAAAATCCAGAAAAATCCGGAAAGTTTACCAAAGCCACTTGCCAAACAGTTTTGCCTTCAAGCTTTTTAAGCATGGCTTAAAACCCTGGTTGATACGAAGAATGTAACAATGATGTTGCTCAGTCTAACCACAACGAGCAAAGCATATGCATTTCCCAAGCCCATCCACTTCTGTACTCAAACTCATGCCTTTCCCACTCACCGAGGGGACAGATACATTAACCGGTCTGTATCTAACCACCTAGATCATCCTGTATCTGCTGTATAATATCATATCACTTTTAGAAAACATAAGGATTTTCAATGTATACATGCTGTGAACATGTATATTTGGAAGTTGTAATGTATTCTTATGTCCAGGCAAGTAATTTAATTATACCACTTCATTAATTTTGCACAGTGGCCGAGTGTACAACGTAGAACTCTGAGTGAAAAAAATACTTGTATAGATATAGGCCACTGAACTCCAGAACTTAGATTGGCAGTCACTGAGGGTAAAAGCAATATGTTGTATCAGAATGTATAAAATATTTTTGATAAAAACAGTGTATATTTTACAAACCCCTTAACACTAAAAGCTGTACCTCAAAAGCTGAAAAATAATTTAGACCACACACTGTGCATACTTGTAAACCAAGACCTATTTTTGGCATCTGGTGTTCTGTGGGCAAACATTAATTCTTGGAAAATAAATTTCCCACATGGTCCTTAGCTCTAGCACCATGCAGAGCCGATTGGATATGTATTCTCACAGGTTCATCCTAGCCAGGAGTTTGCTGATCATGGGCTAAGACAGTGAGAATCAGCACTCAAATGAATTCAAAACTTGTTTTATTCATTCAAAGAAGAAACACAAACCTGTTTAAAATCATGATGCTGGGCAGACCTGCAGGGTCAGGCAGGGGAGAGGCTTAGGGAGGGGGGGGAAGAAAAAAAAAAAAAATGGTTAATAGGTCTAAATCAGGCACCCCCCGCAGGAACAAGGAAGGCATCTTTAGCAGCTCTACAAATCATGTTTGGCAGAGTGAGTTGACTTTTCAGCATTACTTGTTTCCAGATTCTAATTATTAAGAAACAAATTATGTTCCTGTATCTAGCTGGAACCAATACTTTTGAGGTACAGTCAGCTCACCCTTTTTGGTTCCCAAATATATATATATATGAGCATCTAACAGGGTGCTTAACACTTATGAAAGTATCCTCAAAAATACCTTTTTGTAACTACGTCTTGTACAGAAATCTTTTTTTAATCTAAGTAAATCACTAAAAAAAAAAATTAAAAAAAAATTAGAGGGCAGGGTATGTTCACCCAGTTAAGCTGAAAGAAAGCACTAATTTTATCTCTGTAGTTTTTTAAATATTTTTAGGCAGATTAAGATTTTAAACCCTAGATTGTAAATATATTTTGCTATACTTTATCTGTATGTGGCTGCTCAAGCACTTTGTAAGGAAATTAGGATATTTTAGAATGGTACACTATGCATTAAAATGAAATGTGCCTTTAACAAATGTCATTCTAAGTGTTTTGCAGTCATTAATATCACAAATTAAAGTTTTAAATAGAGTAATTTGTAAATTGTGTCCCAAACATGATTTTGCTGTTTCTTGAAGTGACTTGTCATGTTTTCTCCGCAGGTAACTTCAGAAAAGAACTTGCAATCAGGAGGGGACTTACAGAAACCCAGTCTCTTAATGGTAGCTCAGTGTACTTCCATTCATTTTTTAAAAGGTCAAAATAAATAATCACATCTGAGCATACCTTCTTTCTGAGGCTGAAGGGAAGTAGCCTCCTCTTGCTTGGGTGAGCAGTCCTTCTGCAGGGAGCAGGAGAAGACCATGTCTATTGAAGTCTGGCCAGCCTGAATCAGCATTCTCCCTTCATAGACTTCCTCTGAGGGCAGGGAGAGACAACACTGACTCCCCTCCTGGGTGTTTCTTCATTGTAGTCTCTTTCCTCCCCCCGTTAGCTTGTTCTTTAAGCAGAGAATGAAGTTTTCCGAGCGCATTTAGAAAAGAAATCTTTACTCTTGAGAACAAACTAAAATTTCACAGGAGACCACTGCCTAGAGCCACTTAACTTCAATACTTAACTAAGCCATCATTCCAGAAAGGGCAGGCTCCAAATGAAGATACAGACAGTTTCAAATATCTAGTCGACATTGCAGTTGAATTAACATAGGAAGTGCCGGAAGATACTATGCCTGTGCCTTTGTTGTGTGTGGGGAATGCAATCCTTCAGCACTCCTGTCTTCTCCCAGGCTCGCTGCTGAACCACCTCCCAGCAATGACATACATGCATTAGCAGAGAACCCAGAAACTACAAACACCTGAACAGTAGCCAGGCTCCTTGCTTGCACTTTAGGCTCTACTTGTCATACAGTCTTCACTACCACTTAGCTTTGCTAACACAAGAAAGTGGTAATTAGCTAAAACAGGCTGCAGAGCTGCAACCACCTCCTCTCCAGCTCCCCACACCCATCCCTGCAACCCCAAGACCTGCTCGTGTACCACGGACGCAGCTGCACACAGCCATCCCCCAATGCTGCCGAGAAGTGCTCCAGCCAGGAACAAGGAGAGCTCATTTCTGAATGAGAAGCTTCTGCAAGAGAAGCCAAATTCCTTAGCTTCATCAAAGCAGCTTACTGAAGGGGTCATAACTGCCTAAAAACGAATTCAGAGTTATACTATTTTTTCCTGGAATGCTTCACATTAACTGTAGTCTACTGGGACCAGTAATAACTGCTTTTCAGAACATACAGCCCCTTCAAGCATAGTCCTAGTTCTGCCTCTTTGGGCCGTGCAGTTACTACCATCTCCACACCAGGGGAGGTGCAGGAACTGCTTGCGGAATTGCAGGAAGAGGCACAGTCAAGCCAGGATAGTATGTCCCTGCCTCCATCTGCTGCACTCCAGAGCTTTGCACAGATGTATTTAGATTACAGTCCAGACAGCTTTTGCTGTATGCAACAACTTCAGCTGCAAACATTCGCCACATACATGGTCAAGTGCCCATGCACAATCCCTGAAAGCATTTAAAATAAGAGCATTATTCTAAATGTAAGTTTCAGCCATTTTTAACCTACATATAGTAGATTTAACATACTGATCTATGTTGGAAAGTACAGTCACAGTAAAAGAACTTTTGCCTTTGCATTGCCAAACTGTTAACAGTACATTAAAGTCAGGCCCTGCCTATTGAAAGCATCATGCCTTCTCCCACAGAGGAGGTAGACAGAGTAGCTCAGAGCAAGACAGGGAAAGCCCAGGTAACAGAAAATGTTGCAGCAAAGTTTAAGGAAGTACATTAGAATACCATCCCTCCAAACTTCCAGGAACACCACCTTTAACATCTGCACCAGGATTTTTCATGACTGCAACCAACAGCTTCAGCGGTGTAAAAGAACTGTACAGCCTTTGTTATTTGTTTACAGAAAAAAAATGTTGAGCTGCCACATTTCAGTAGTCTCAACTGGCAGAAGAGGATTAAAACCAAACCAGCAAGAAAACAGTGAGGGCTATTGACAATTAGTGCTATTAGCATTGGACGCACAGCCTTCCCCCTCTGGATGGCTTCAGACCAGATGTGTAGCAAGCTGACCCCTCAGCTGTTCATTTTGGTAATTAAAATGAATGTGCACCTGTGATACAAAATTAACTCAGGAACCAGAAGACTCACGATTAAGTACATTTGTTGCTTTGCGCACAGAGGGACACTGTCTGGAGGCAACCAGTTTTCAAAGCTGTTAGTTTGGGGCGGGCTGAATAACTTCTGGCCTTCACTCCTCAGCACCTGGTGCATCATTTCAAACAAGCAAGTGCTCACTTAGAACATAGCAGCACCAAAAGCTTAACCACTGGCCAGCCAGACTGCAGGGTGGACTGACAGGTCAGAGCATTTAACAGAAACTTTTACTAGAAATATTTTTTACCTTCCTTTGTACAGTACCAAGCATCACAAATTTGTCAGGAATTCAACTAAAGTAAGAGCCTTTATGTTTCTCTTTAGCTGCTTTGTCATTGTGTCAAATTCACAGGAGCAAAGCGGAGAGACATCAGTGAAGGTCAGGGAGAGTGTGCCAAGGATGTGACTAATCCTTTCACAACAAATTTGGAAATCTTCAGCAGCAGTTGTGCAAATATTCGAACCGCTTTTCAGCAACTGTTTGCATTCTGGGTTAAGTCATCCACACTCTACTGTACAGCTAACTACGCATACTAAAGCAACACTAGAGATTAAAAATTGCCAAGAAAGCAAGCATTTAAGCAGCCTTGTGACCAAGTCCGTAAGTATGAAGCTAAATCTACCATTCCATGGACTGCATTCCAGTTCTCAGCGCGTGGAACAGTATGTGCATGTAAAGTTGCAGTCATATTCACAAGATGGTAAGTGTTTTTGGAAAACAGTTTATTTGGGAATTACATAATATCTTAAATTTTCCAAAATACATCTTACTAGATCCCTACAAAAGAAATCTAAATAAGTACAACAATATGAAATTAAGTTTGTTGCAACAGTCATTAAATATTTACTTCCACTAATATATACATACAAAATGCCACACAATGAGCTTGTTTACCCTTGGAATGTGTGCTGCGTTCCAGCAGTTATGCTCCATCTCCATATCCTCCAGTTCCACAACATGAAGACTCAATATTAACACTTTGTACATCCTTTATTATAGGCAAAAATCAAAAAGTTTGTTGTTGTTGGGTTTGGTTTTTTTAATAGAAATTAAAAGTAACCCTCTGCAATTTCACAGCTGTGGTAGTTTGTCTACTGGGGTATCAAACTTGAAGTCTGCTGGGAAGAGATCTGGAGCTCGAGGATAGATCAGCCTGTACGATTGTCTAATCGTAACATCAGCCACACCAGCAATATCACCAATTTCTAAGACAAAAAGCAGATAAGTGATTAGTTTTTACTTTTGCCATTTGGATTGAAGAAACCAGCAAGCATAATTTATCACGAAGTGCTATACACTTAGCCTAATTTGTAACTCTCCCAAAAGCCTGGAAAAAAATGGTTTTACCCCATGGTAACTAATATTTTGCATACATAAGCCTGTCTTCTCACATGCCATAATTCAATTTATGCTATCGATCTTGGAATAGTATCAGTTTCAAGTTGGCAGAGGGCCAAGAGCACAAAAGTCATTAGAAACATCTACTGCAAACTCTACATGTGCCCAGCAATATTCTAATAAATAGTCATCAACATCAGGATCTTCATTTTTGTGCTTTAATTAAATATAAGCAAAAACGGCAAAAAACTTAGGCATAGACAAAAAGCAATACCTTCAGCTAAACATGAAATACATTTACCTTAAAATGCACAGAGAAATAAGTCAGAGGCCCAGAGCACTGTTTAACGAGCAAAGGAAACACTTGTTTGAGATACACAGAATCTTAAATTTATTCAAAATTTAACCAAGTTTGGAATTTAAACCTTGAACTGCATTAAAGCCTTCAGCACTGTCTGAGGACACTGAAGGAGTACTGGAGTCATGTCTGTATCCATGGCAGGCAGCTGTATTTTGTTTTAACGATCACTCTTAAGAGACATAATCCAATAGCTCAAGGCAAGCAAGGATGAAGGCGCCATACTGCTTGGGCTCTAGATCACTCACATGCCCAGGAAACTGCCAACATGATGAAAGCTCCAGGGACAGAATGAGCAGTGATTAATGCAGAACAAAGCACCACAACCTGACAGACAAAGGCTATTCTTTACCTAAAAGCAGCTCTCTGCTAAGAAATTGCTAGATTTTTAACATTTCTGATCTGAACTGGACTAGACACATCAACAAAGCTTCCACAGCCGGCTACCAGCACTTAGATCCATTTGTCACACCAAGTTTAACCACCGCAGCCTTAGCTCAACTTCCTTCTCCATGTGCTGCCCCCACATAGGCCTGATTCTCTTGAGCCCCAGAGGCTGATTCACGCTGCTCTGAAGCTCAAGAACAGCCCTGAACTCTTTACTGGCTTCCTAAGGGCTACCCTACCAGAAGAGAGTAATACCAAAGGTGATCTATGGCCAAGCCTGCTGTCCCACCACTCTCAATCTTTATCACAGGCTCACAAGAAGTCAAGGAACACGTACTAATTTAGGTGATTCCCTGACTGCTAGAATGATTAAAGACTCAATGTAATCTAAAGCCATAATGCTACTTGTGACTGCCCCAAGTTTGCATTTGGAGTATTTTAGAGCAGCAGAATGGACACATGCAAATATTAGCATGAGTAAAGTTAAAGTTATGCTCATTTGAATGCACTTGTCTATTGCATTCAAGAATCCAACTCCTAGTGCCAGAAGAAAGTGAACTCAGCTTACACCAAGCATAGCCAATTACTCAATTTTCATTTTGGGGAGTGGGAGATCCTGGTTTGGTCCTTGCTGTATGCAATTAGAATGGCAGCTTATCACTGCTTGCACAGACCTCATCCAAGTTTTACAATAACATTAAATTCTCTTTCAAGCAGCAAGACATGGGGAATGGAAAAGAAAAAAAAAAAAAATAAAAGAGTTTTACCTTTTTGTGTCCTTTTCTCTGCAGAAGCTTGTGATGCCATGTAAATAGCTGCAGCTGCTACAGAGATAGGGCTTCTCCCAGGAACCAAATCTAATTCCACAGCTTTACGGGCAATATGTGTTGCTGCCATTTGTACTTGTTTGGGAAGACCCAGATTGGAACAGAATCTTGACATGAAGTCTCCAGTTGTAATCAGATCAACACTGGTTTCAAGAGCTTTCAAAATAAGTTTAAAACACCGGCCTATTTCCTTCTTTGAAATCCTGGACACTGCACATATTTCTAAACAAAGAGTAAAAAAACTTCAGGCTTGACAGCATTTGCTCCCCCAAAACAATCAAATTTGATTCTCAATGTATTAAGGCCCATAAAGAAGGCCGATGTCATGAAGGCCACCATCACTAAATCAGCTTTGCACATTTGTGAAGCTTCCAAATCACTTCAGTCAGTGCACATTTTTCGTAAGGAGCTAACTGATACAGCTTGCTTAGTAAGGGAAATTTGGTACTCAATGCCAAAAAAAATTGTATCCCTGTCAGGGCAAAGTTGCACGTATTTACTGCAGAACTGTTGGTTCAAATTCAGGTACAACAGTCACCATCGTCCTCCAATCAAAGCAATAGCTTTTCAGTTTCACCAACACTCAGAATGACTTTCAAATGCTAATTTTTTTAAATGCATTACGACCAAAAATCCCATGCCTGAAAGCCTACTCACTTCATGAATATAACAAATTTCCAGACTCCCTCCTACCCTCCCCCCCAAAGGCGAGCTGTAGCTGAGAACAACCAATTCAGCAAAGTCCAGGAATGAGAAAACCAACCTCCTACAGTGACAGTAACTAGACCTTTACTTCATAGCAAAATTGAATCCGTATCACTGAAAACTTACCTTTAAATGTTCTTGGAACACCCTCTTGCCTACAGGCTATGTAGAGACAAGCAGAAGCAATAGCATCATTACTCCTTCCCTTCAGGCTCTTTTGCTCATACACTTGCTTGAATAAATTATTTGTTCGATCCTTCAAAGCAAGAAGACTAAATTTAATTAACTCTAGGCCATTTAATTAGCAGCAATATCAAAAATTCATGTGCTCATTATATTATGCTAACTAAGTCAATGCCAGAACAATTTAGGGAAGGGAGACATGAACTTACAACTATATTTCTAGGGAGGTTGATTCTGTCTGCCATGTTCGTAATTTCTTTAAAAGCGTTCATCATTGCACGATCAGAGCTGCTCATAGTTCTGCGATTTTGGTACTTTGAATTCCCAAATTCATCAAAACTTGCTGCACCTGTGCCCTGAAAAGAAAAATTTTTATTGTCAATTAAACACAAGCAACTTCCTCCTCAGTTCTCGAGCAGACATCTTCCAGCTTTATACATCTTAATTCAAGGCATTCAGATAAACACCTTGTGCAAATAAACATCACTGAAGTAAATCATACAATCGAGCATTGTTCCAAACATCAGGTTCTATACTTTGCACAACTCTCAAATCGTGAATTGATTTCCAAGGACCACAGATTATGCAGGGATTTTTCTTTCCTAATATAACAATAGTTTAAAGAATAAAATGAATAATATGTAGCAAATGTGTCCGTCTCAATACTCCTGTCACCAATGTTGAGGTCCAAGATTAGATTTTATGCAACCCATATGCCATTTGGGCTGCATCTGCACTGTGGCAGACTGGCGAGTCAGAAAAACAAAATTTTATGGCCAACTGGAGACCAGTTGTTACAATGATAACTCAAATATGAAAATGAAGGCATGAGCAAAGAGAACATCCAAACCAACGACCTATTCAAAACCAATTTGATACTGTGCCTGCTAGCAGTTGCAAGCCTTAACTGTGGCAAAATGTAACTATCCATATATTCTGCCTTTATAGGAAAACCACGGACCTCTTAAAAGAAAAGCCTGAGGTCTTAGGAGAAGTAAGAGCCAGCAACTTCAAAACAAGTTTCCAACATGTATTGGGGTTTTTTTTGTACCTTACAACTGATAGTGCAAATTGCGTATTTCTATTAAATATGCAATCAATTTTGCCCAACTAAGAGGGTCTAAAATGTTTAAGGTCTTCAATTAGCCATCAGCCTGAAGCATGTCTTTTAACAAATAATGCCATGTCAGATTAGTAATAGCTGATGATGACAACATGGCCTGTAAGTTCAGAAGAGCAATGCCTGTAATTTATATTGTCTGCTTATGTGTTTGCTGTCACAGTGTGTGGGGCCATGAGTTCTCTCCAGTGGAAAACGCTTCTTCACAATTCCATGTTATCAGTAGAAACCTGGATTCCCTGAATCAGCAAGCATTTATTCCTTGCTGGCACTTTCAAACAATTTAGCTGGGCAGGGGCATCCAACTTTCATTGCAGACAGATTTGGTCATTTAAACAAGCTGATATGACAGGCCGTTGCAGACAGACTACTACACTGTTCTGTTTTGTCAAAAACAGTACAGCATAAAGCAGATCTTGATCTATGACCGACTGCTAACCTGGCTATTCACATTCAGCACTTGCACATAAGAGTTCTCGTTGAAGACTCAGCAATGTATCAGGATACCCAGGTGGTACAAAGTGGGGCCAGGAAACAGTGAACAAAAGGCAGACCACACCCTGGCACCCCCTTATTCCTCTGGAATAAAGATGGAGTCAGCTCATTTCTTCTTTCCCGATCCATGTTCTTGGGAATTGCCTTTCTATTTTAAAACAGCCTCTAATTCTATCATCTCTCCCTGGTGCACATTTGCATTTACTACATGTTCTATGGCTGACACTAGCAACGCTCACTCTTGACCATTCACTTACACTGTTCCACTTCCCTACACCCAAGGACTCCAGTTATACCCCATTTCTGACAAGCTCAGTGGATATTTTCCATATTCAATATTTTCAATATTGTCCAATATTTTCATAAATGACATTGACAGCATGATCGAGTGCACTCTCAGCAAGTTTGCAGATGACACCAAGCTGAGTGGTGCAGTTGACACGCCAGAAGGACGGGATGTCATCCAGAGGGACCTGGACAAGCTGGAGAAGTGGGCCTGTGTGAACTTCATGAGGTTCAACAAGGCCAAGTGCAGGGTCCTACACCTAGGTCGGGGCAATCCTCTGTTTCAATACAGGCTGGGGGATGATATGATCAAGAGCAGCCCTGCGGAAAAGGACCTGGGCGTACTGATGGACGAAAAGCTGGACATGAGCCAACAATGTGCACTCGCAGCCCAGAAGGCCAACCATATCCTGGGCTGCATCAAAAAAAGTGTGGCCAGCAGGTCGAGGGAGGTGATTGTGCCCTCTACTCTGCTCTGGTGAGACCTCACCTGGAGTACTGCGTCCAGCTCTGGAGCCCTCAGCACAAGAAGGACATGGACCTGTTGGAGCAGGTCCAGAGGAGGGCCACAAAAATGATCCAAGGGCTGGAGCACCTCTCCTACAAGGACAGGCTGAGAGAGTTGGGGTTGTTCAGCCTGGAGAAGAGAAGGCTGCGGGGAGACCTTATAGCAGCCTTCCAGTACTTAAAGGGGGCCTATAGGAAAGACGGGGACAAACTTTTTAGCAAGGCCTGTTGTGACAGGACAAGGAGCAATGGTTTTAAACTACGGGAGGGCAGATTTAGACTGGATTTAAGACAGACATTTTTTTTACAATGAGGGTGGTAAGGCACTGGAACAGGTCGCCCAGAGAGGTAGTAGAGGCCCTAACCCTGGAAACATTCAAGGTCAGGTTGGATGGGGCTCTGAGCAACCTGGTGTAGTTAAAGATGTCCCTGCTCTTGCAGGGGGGTTGGACTAGATGGCCTGTAAAGGTCCCTTCCAATCCAAAGCATTCTATGATTCTATGATATCTCTACTGTTGAGACCCATATCTGTGGTGCACACACACTTTGATACTGCTGTGGAGACAGAGGACTCCAGCACAGAACCCTCCCTCGCAAGTGTCCCTAGCCCCTTGAACACGCCCTCTATGACAGATGCTAAACTCAAAGATTGTTCTTAGTTTTTTTTCTACTCCTTCAAACATCCTTTCAGATGAAACACACAGCCAGAAATTATCCTGGAACCAACACAGCAGAGGGCTGCTCCAAAGGCAATCCTGCTTCCTTAACTGGATGAACACCTCAAACTATCCAAAAATTCCCAGGAAGGTTTAAAGGTAAACAAAGAGCAAGAATCAAGCACAACAAACTTCAGGCCACAAAGAGCATTACAAACATCTGCAACACTAGACCTTCCTTTCAGGAATTATGCCAGAACAACTTCCCTTGGCCCAAAATATACACAAGTCTCAGGTCAAAAGGCTCCTTCCTGGCCATCACTCATACCCCTCTTCCCTGCAATTCATTACAGCATTCGTGTGCCTCATGGCCTCCTAGACTAGCGCTATGCACAAATGCTTACAGGAACTGCATCTGCTCAAATCCTGTAGATGCCAGAAGAGTGACTGCAGACAAAGGCCTATCAACCCTAACAGCAAGCAGCAAGTCCCCAGTCCTCGTCTATTCAGGCTTCATGCCAGATAGTCCTTTACCAGGAAACACTGCTCTGTCCTGGGGCTATCAAGTATTCCCCTTCACCACAGGGATTTTCCCTGGTCCACTATACAGAACCTAAAATGATTGGGTTTTTGGTTTGTTTTTTTTTTTAGGTAATGGTTCTCCTTAACCTCTCATTTTTCACTTTCTTGCTGGTACTTATAACCATAAGTACCTTTGAACGTTTGCTTATGTATATTGAAACTACCATTGCAGCTATAGGCAAGTACTGTTAGCCAAAGGATTTTACCCTGTCGGTATGAGCACTCTCCAAGAGCCATACCCAATATACAGCTCACAACTATAAAAGGGTTGGAAAATACTCTTCCATCTCAACCGCTTAAATAAACCACAGCAATTCTCACTGCATTTGCTATTTAAATGCACCATCTACTTTCCTTCTGGAGCTTTCAATTGAGGGACAATGCTTTGTTGGCTTCAGCCCTTGACAATCATGTTAGGAGTCCCTTTCCCTTCATGGAAAAAACCAGAAGACATACCGTTTCAACTGAAATCAAATAGACTTTAAGAACTGTGTGTTTTACTGCTGTGGCCTTTGAGACATCTACTCATACCTTTCCCATCTCAGCAAGAAAGGCTCCTGTCAAAGTCAGGAGTTCCACCTGTCTGGCTTTCAAACAGAGCAGAAACCTCACAAATACAATCCTGGAAACAGCCTCAAAAGATAGCTAGAGTGAGAAAACACAGTCCAGTAAACAGTGGTAATCTCTGAAGGGGCTCAGTGGAGGTTAGGTTTATAGTGCTGGCAGCCAACAGCTTTGTACCCCAGTGTATCCCCTTTAATAGCAGAAAGTAGAAGTATCACCAACATCATCCACATCATCAACTTGAGGTTATCCACAGCACCAAGGAATGCCCCAGATCCAGCAGTCATCTTACCCAGTAAAACCAGCTCATTATACAGGCTGATGGAGGCTTTCTTCTTTTTCTGTCATTAGCCCTTGATAAGCAGTGGCAAGATATCAATATAGCACTTCTAGATCCAGGCCCTCAGTCTGACAACAGCCAGCTTCCTTTCAGAGGCATCTGATCAAAGGATAGGAATTCTATACCAAGAGATTGCTTTAGTTTCTTGTTCGACCAACCTACATTCTCTTGTAGTTGCAGTCACTACAAAAAGGAATAGATTAACTACAAAGGGTGACAAAAGACAACTTTTTCCACAAGATTGGTAGCAAAACTTAAAGTTTTCTTTTAGATTCACAGAAAATAGTTCTTTATATCAAGGCAGATCTAGAAGCTGCTTGTTCAGTTATTTTTCTTGAATTTTACATGAGGATTTTAGAAATAACTATAATATTCTGGCAACCAAGTCACAACTAATGCCAGACTTCACCGCATCTTCAATTGATCTGCACTGTCATCAGATCAACTGCAGCACACAGTGTCTACTTTCAGAGAGGTACATTTCTGTGCCAATATCCTAAAGATCTGCCTGAAGAATGCAAACCACTTCCACCACAGCCAACTATGCTATTCATCCTCCTCTTCACAGACAAATTAATCTTTCTTCCAACACAAGCTGTTTCTGCCTCAGACAGATGGGTCCCTTAAGTATTAAAACCAATTAGGAACTAATCCCTTTGCATGGGCAAAGCAGCCTCTCTTTTGCTGCTAGCAGATACAGACCACATACCCCCAGCAGAAAGGAGTCCTGAAGCTGCACCTTCTGGTTTCAAAGAGGAAGGAGTAACAAACCATTTTCTGAAGCAGAACTGCCCCCCTTCCTTTGCTATTTCAAGGCAACAGCCAATCACCAGAACTTTACTGTTGTAACCAGCAGCAAGTGGTTCAGACTCCACTTCCACCTACATTCCCAGGAGTTTACAATAGAGCTCTAATATGATGTGCTGTGAGAATTATCAATGTCCTTCTCTTTTAGATTTTCCACAACACAGGCTGTGTTTTGGGCTTGCTTGCCCCCCCCCCCTTTTTTTTTTGGGGGGGGGGGGAATGGGGGGGGGGGGGGGTTTGTTTTAAAGATTCTATTATCTGCAGCTCTACCTCAAGCAGAAAGGAATACCTCTGTTCCCCGTCCCATGTGAAAGGCTAAAGCAATCTCTGGCACACAAATCTGGGGTCTACTCCAGGCCATTCTAGGAATTGTTGTTCACTGAGAAAATACAATCTTACCCTGCTTCATTCTCTGGAATTCATGAAGGTTGTTCTGTACTCTGTCAGATACTAATCTTCCTCATGACTACACCAATTTCACCCTCGTTCAACCACTGTGCATATCTAGGTCAATCCTCATCCCCAGCCTACTGCTGGCAGTGACTTCAGAAGACTGCTTGAGAAATGTACTACTTCCTTGGTTTAGTTATTTTTGCTGCAAAATTCATGCCCTTTCTGCACTGATAGGAAATTTCTTCA
Source organism: Mycteria americana (assembly GCF_035582795.1). NCBI lineage: Eukaryota > Metazoa > Chordata > Aves > Ciconiiformes > Ciconiidae > Mycteria > Mycteria americana. The sequence continues at coordinate 52,325,616 of NC_134371.1, read as the reverse complement.
GCATCTTCTGATATAAGCCATTCTCTTCCTTCCAAATGACTGAGGAAAAATGCACCTCCTGATACAGAGTTCACATCAATGAGCTGACATCCCAGAGCCCCTGCTCACTGGCAAGACAAACACAGGAACTCTTGTCCAGAACACATCCTGGTTTGTCAAAGAGATTCCCAATTTCCTGTAGAACATAACATGTCTCTTCTGTGATTCCTCCCCATGCAAATAGAATATCCACAGTAGGACAGACTGCCCTCTCTACATTCTCCAACGTGATCCTGGCAGTTCCAGACATTTTTACTCACAGTTCTTATAGGTTAAATGATGCCCCACTGACAGTCATGCCTATTCTGGGATGTTCTGGTTAAGAGCAAAACTGTTTCATTAGATGAATGTCCATCTCTGAAAATTTTTAGTTTTCATTGAAAAACAAACTTTTCACAGACTTTTCTTTACATCTTTAATTCTCTCACCACAGCTGCTATCCCTCTTATTTTAAATGAGGAGCTGAACCTCCAGAGAGAAGAGGGTTAACAGCACAAGTCACTGTTCACCTGGATAGAAATTCTATCTTTAGCTGAAATATCTTTTGTCTTTTCCAACATGCAGGTTCTAAAAGAGGTCAGAAGGCCATCCTACCTACTGAATCAAACCGAGTTCCCAGAAACAAACCCTGTATTTACACAGTCCCAAAACAAGACAACAGTGTGAACCTGGAGCAAATCTGTCCCTTTATCTGTCTATAAAGATCTTTATCATAGCTGACCAAATCAGCAACAGAAATCCAAGCCCTAAGAACTACAATCTTTCTGGACCTATACAGGTTGACATTAAAACTCCAGTGACTTCTACAGCACTGCTGCACAGAGCTACTTAGCAATACCAACTTTTTTAACGGAGCACTGCAGAAATTTGTTTGCCTGAATGGATTGCAAAAGCCACCATAAGGCATCCTAAAATCTAGTGGGCAGCAATGCTTGGAGTTGTCCAAAACACAAGCATCTACTTGGACAATCCTTTGAACAGAAGGTTTCTTTTTCACCAATAGAGCTTCAAGATCAGCTGTCCATATCAGTATTTATTAGTCGTCTTCACCTCTTTGAAGAATTCTTGGTTGAGAAGTATGGTGCACACTCCCCTATACATATCCATACCTCTTCATCCTAGCAACATCACTGGAACAAAAACTTCTGAGAAATCCTGATGTGCACGTACCGCAACACACAAAGCAGTGTGTTTTTAATAGTTATTTATCAGCAACTGGACCATGTTTCATGAAACATCGAAGAAATCCACAAATATCAATTTGGATCTCACAACAGAAAATGTAACACAAAGTACAACAATGAAAACTTACCTGGGTCACTACTTCATTAAAGGGAGTGCATTTTTGCAATTAATCTTGCTTGCTCCCTCATGGGAAAGAGCAGAATATAGCTGTACCACTAAATTTCAACTCAAATATACACTGAATACTTTCTTCTGGAGCACTCACAGCATGAAAGAATTCTACGTTTAGTGCTTTAACATTAACTGGAAGAACACGTACAACATGCATGTAGATCTCTGCATCTCCAATATGAATCAGATACAGATTTTATTACAAAAAATGACAGTTCAAGTTGGGCAGTACTAGCTATTGACACCTCAAAACAAAGTATGTTATTTCAGAATCATCTAAAATACACATGCTAAGTCAAAGTGTTTTTTTAAAGATTGCAACATCACCTTTTCTATTTATAGCAGCACACCAAAGAGTGACAAGTCACCCCAGAGCACTGCAAACTTTTTTGTTGAAGAGGTCAGCCCTTTCCTGCTACCTCCAGGAAAGAGCCACATTTTACACACCATTGAAATGTAAGAGTTCGGTTTAGACAAAATCTCTTTGTAAAGAAATTCTCTGAATAGTTTCCCTACTGACATACAAATATGAACTTGACATAAAAATGCTCAAACTTAGTAAAATTTAGTATTTTAATTGTTACCTTGCCAATCATTGTACTCAAGTCGCCATCGCTCAACAAAGGATTCTGGGTATCCCCAACTCGAGATGGATCTTTTGTTGCTTTGTCATTGCTGAAAGTTCTCCACTCTGACCCTACGTCTATGACCCGGTCACCTGAGTTCACAGAAAGCAATAGTCTGCATTAATGTAACATGTTGAAATATTTCATGAAACATTAAGTTACACATCTGAGCTCTCCGTTGTGAGAAGGCAGTCTGTTGGCATTCCCAAACAGAACAGTAACTTGCAGGACAATGTACCGAAATGTCTGGGATTTACAAATTCAGTTGAAGGCAACGGAAAAAAAAAAAATGCAACTAGAGCTGCACAGAAATCATAAATAATGAGAGAAACGCATCCAGAACACAGAGTTACAGTTATCCTTAAAGAGTATCATGGGATCTTCAATACACAAAAGGAATCAAGACCTTGATTTCAAGCTGGAGGTCGTGGTTGCCTACAGATGTTCTCAGCGCTTAGACAAATAAGTTATTGTACTTTAACAAGTTCTCTCATTTTCCATGTGTTCAATGTACACACATGAATTATCTATCATGCACTATCTCATTAAGCTGTAGTAAATCACTTCTGTGCATGAGCTCCAGGTCCTTGGTACTCCAAAATATGCCACTTTCTAACCCACCATAACAACATTCTGCAGCTCAATTCTTGTTCTTGAAGGGAGGTCTGACTCCGCCCAACTCCATTTCTGATGCTTGACAGTATCAACACACAATATATATACACACAACTATTTCTTCTTAAACTCAATCTACCCTGTTATACCTGGAAGAGTTTAAATACAGATTCAGAGTAAGCAGAAAAAGCACTAAACCCACACTCTCTGAACAAAACAACTTTCGTTGCAGTCCTCTATTCATCTCACATTCATCTAAACCTTTCCTACAGCAACTTTCCAGATTGAGAAATAACTCTAACCAACATTCTGATGCAGGCAAAAGCCCTACAGTAATCACAACAATACAATCTTAAAAAAAAAAAACACCAAACCACCACACACACACACCACACACACCCACAAACAAACAAAACCAAGAAAAAACCCACACCCCCCGCTGTTGGCCATGCAGTTCATTCTATTCACAGGTGTGGCAAAAGCTGCATCTCAAAAGTATTGCCTCCAGAGCAATACTATCGAATTTTTAAGAATACACGTACAGAAAAGCACAAAACAAACACTTTTCTTAGTGTTTTGCAGTAAAGCAGATTACAGCTCTGTGTAGGACACGAGAAGAAATTTCAATATAATTATCACCCTGCTTTGCTAAATCTGAAGAAAAATTCACTACCTTTCAGTGTTTTGTGTTGTGAAAGAAATGTCTGCAAAAAATAAGTAGCATTGACTGCAAGAAAAATTTCCGGTATGGAAGCCTTAGTATGAAACCAGAGAGGCTGATTTAACCTGGTGAAAACATAAGCAGACAGACAAAAGCACTCTCCAAACAATGGGTAATATAAGGTATGAAGCTGGAGAAAATACAGGAGCAATGGACAGTGTGGTGCTACTGCACAATTACTTGTGTGTGGGGAAATCTATTCTGAATGAGGAACTTTATTCTTAACATAAAATTATGCACGGAATATGCCTGAAATTGGAAGCTGTAAATGAACCATAAGAAATCACCACAACCAAAAAGAATCAATTTAGGTTAGAAGTGTTCTCACCAATATTTGTCAGACATGCTCACAACTATGCTCCACCTTTATTTACTGCTCTAATGAAAACCAAGCAGGGGAGAAAAAAAAAATAATCAAATACTAGAAGGTTAAGAATATAGCAGCCTAAAAGAAGGCACAGATCCACTCTTTCTGCTACAAAGGTCTCCCCGTCTTGCAAGCTTAAATTAGCAGACAGCATGCTCCTCTAGCTCCTGGACTCTGTAAATATTTGATTCAGTAATGCTCCTTCTATGGCCTAGCAGTAACTCTGCTTTAACACAACCCCCCAATACTGTTTACAGCATCTAAAAAAAGCAAAATGTACTTAAATTCTGGCATGGTATAAATAGAACACTGAGTACAGGGCAATGATGTAATATTTTTTCCACACAAGTGGGAATGACCTAAATGACTCACTCAGGGATCTGCCTCTTGTGAGTTATGAACCATTCCTGCTCTAACAAAAAAGTGTTATATCACTGCCTGCTTTGGCAAACATATTACAAACAGAGGATTGAGACTACTATTTCAGAGTGAGAAAAGATTAAGTAGAACAAATCACTGAATATAAAGCATTTGTGTAATTAAGATGCAGTATGCAAATACCTTTACTTTGTCAAGAGATCTGCTATTGCAGAAGAAAAGTTTTTCTGTATACTCTCAGTGTCTTATTTAAACTATACAGAGATCCTAGGAAGTGCATTCTACCTTTCAGAAGGCTTCTGTAAAAGTGTGACAAGCCAGAAATATTAACGAAAATAGAACAAATAGGCCAAAAGGTTGCCATAGATGGAAAACACACTCAGCTACAAGCAGCTAATTATCCCATTCTATATACACCAAAAAAAAAAAAAGCATGGCATTTATTATTTTTAACTCTTCAAAACATAAAACACAACTTTGGAACTGTGATGTTAGTACAGATGCAATTAAGCCCCACCCTAAGTGATCAAAACAAAACCTTAAAATACTGAAGTCAGTCTTACAAAAAGCAGGGTAAGGAATCAGCCTTGAAGACCAGTCCTGAGTTAACATTTCAAGTCCTAAACTGAATTTGCTGGTCTTACACTACTGATTGGCTTTCCTGAAGGACCTGGAAAATGAGTCTGACAGTCAAACAACAGAGTAGCAAAAGGTCTCAGTAAGTACCTTATAAAATCGTCTCTGCTTTCTCACATCATTATTATATTGGTTTTGGCAACAGTATCGAGCTGTGATAAGTATGGGAGTGGCTGCATATTCCCTTCACTACTTCCTTTTGATGCAGTCCTTTTGAACAAAAATAAGCTTCACTAGATATGGTTACATTAGACACTCCTTTATTTAATTTTCATCGAACAGATGAGTTCACCTCCTCAGCTTCCTCCTCTGAAGTACATACAAAAAACCCACAGTTTACAGGACCAAATCTTTGTGGAACCCATCTCCAGACTGATATCCTGAAGCATCTTTGAGTTTTTCCTCTATTGCCCCATTTCATTTTGTAAACCATTCTTCCAGTATTCAGTTACTCTTTAAAATACAGTCTAATAGACTAACACACAGGCTCTAGTGGAAATACACACTGCAATCTTCACTGACTCAGGTTACCCACCATCTGAAAAGCTCATTTAGTAAAATGCAGAACTGTTATTCAGAACGGAAAACCTCAGACCAGGGTTACTTTTCTTCACAACTGCCAAATGCAAAGAGCATGCGCTACAGAAATGCAAGAGTAAACTCAGGTCAGTATCAAAAATTAAAATATAGTTTTGAACAGTTTTTAAAAATTAGTTTAAAGTGTCTGCACATTACAAATTCTGTATGTTTACTCCCCCCCAAAAAATAGAAACTGATTTCTCAAAGGAAAATATTTTCTCTCAACAAGCCCTGAATTTGCAATTACATATTTAGAGAGAAATATCACCAGCTATTTTAATGTGGCACTCCACTTGCAATAACTCATACTACACATGTATTTTATTCTCTTTCTGCATTTTGTATTATCTGTTATATGAAGACAATATAGCTTCAAATTGAAGAAGTTTAATCAAAATAAGAAATAGGATGAAATTCAAGCCTCAAGTAATGTTATCTTCCATATCCAGTCTTGAAACAGTTCTGAGAAGGTATGTTCTTAAGTCGTTTTCAGAGAAGCTCTAATGTTAGCTGTACATTGCACCAAGTTCTACATATTATTAACTAATATTTTAATCTTAACATAAATATGGTATTAAAGATTATTTGCACTTTAAAGTACCAAAATACCTACTGTTTCTACAGAATGTTTCATTCTTACAGTTAAGGAATCTGCTGCCATCTAGTGAGCACATATATTATACTTCTAATTAAAAGCATTTTACAACACAAAATTAAGAGAGAGAGAGAGAGAGAGAGTTACAATTAATTTCACTCAACTCCTTATTAACCAGAGTAATGAGGTGCTGAGACAAACTACAATGAAAAACCTAGCAGACTACAAGCTGAGGAGAATCGTGAAGACATGTAACTGCACAGAACCAGGATGAACTGAGCCTTCTCTTTTCCAGGCTAACAGTCTCAGTTCTCAGCCTCTCCTCGTATGGAAGATGCTCCAGCCTCTAAATCACTTCTGCAACCTCCTGCTGCACTTGCTCCAGCAAGTCTCTATCTTTCTTGTACTGAGAAGCCCAGGGTCAGACACAGTACTCCAGATATCTACTCCACCACATGCTAGTTATTAGTTTACACACTGCCCCATACAGTAGTACTCAACTTTATACCTTCTAAAATATAAACTTTTTTTTTTCCAGTTTTCAGCTTTAGAACTTCTATTTAAGACCAGATGCATTAAATGTTACCAAAGAATAAACTTGGGGAAAAAAAACCTCCACAATTTTACAGTCATAGCTTTTTCCTACAAAACTTCCAGCCTTTTGTAAGATAGCAATATTCGCTGCAAAAAGTTATCTTGTTTTCAATAAATTGTAAACACCACAAATGCATCATCACCACCAGCAACACCAGCCTACTCACAAGACTCAGCTGAAAAAAACAAACAGAACCAGAGCAGGCTTTGAGATGTTGGGAGGGGGGCTGTGGAACACCAAAAGCACATACCCCAAAAAAAGAACCACAGACTACTTTGACTAGTTTCCAGACATCAACAACATCCTACCAGTACCTATAGGCAACTATAGACTGAAATGGACAGTACAGCACTGTAGGCAAATGACTGTTACAACAACAAAGGTTTAGCAGCTCCTGCATATCAAAGTAATGACAAATTTAAAAGGAATTCCAGGCTTCCTAAGCCATCAACTTGTAACAATTTTGGAGGAAGCCAATGAGAGTAGAAACATTAAACAACCTGGTGGACAAGTATGGTCAGTTGAAGTTACACCTCTCCAGGACTTGTGGCCTTTAGAATTCAAACAGCTCAAGTACTTGTGAAGGATGCTCCAAACTACAGAATCTCAATGAAAAAATGTTGTGCCTGATCTACACTGTATCACAAAAATAAGAGGCTTTGGACTCTTCTTCCATCAGAGGAGTTCAGATCATTTCTAGCCCTTATTTCCCTAAATCACTTTGCCAATCTGATAAGAAAGCAAGTAAAAAAAAAAAAAAAAAATCCCTAAACAGGATGATTCAAAATATTACTGTTATTCTACCAGATAAACTAGTACTTCAACTAATGGAAGCATTCTTCATAGTGGCTCTCAAACATCTTTGGTTCCCAGCCTAAAACCCACTAACTAGAAAATATCCAGGCAGTATCATGCTAAGAGTGGCGCTTACTACACAGCCTGACAAAAGATGCCAACTTTTGACATCTAAAGTCTAAGTATCCACTGTTACAAGCATTATTGCTGAAACAGCTAGAACCATCACCCTTGCCTTTAAAGCTGAAATGGGTTAGACTTAAAACACAGACTATTTGAAATGCTGACTGGAAAAGGCTAGCAAATGGCTTTCTTCATATTACAAATTCCCTATGTAAATCAAGCATCCATGAATGCTCATGCAAGAGTCAACTATTCAGAATTTCTTTAAGTATCAGCATCCTTTATAATTACCTTTCCTGTGGATGCAGTTTTCTTTGCAAGGACTAACTTTTGTCATACACTTTTTAGTGCTCTGAACACCAAGTGCAGAAGCAGTAACCAGATATAAGGTACTAATACACATCCATATCTACCATGAACACACACCCAAATATGAAAACATTTTTCGCCATTTGGAGGTATGAAGATACTAGAATAGATGTAACTGCATAACTGCCCTCTACTGGACCCAAGTCAGAAGTACTTAAGCACCTTCTCCACTTACAGGATACCACCAACAGCTGGGGGGGGAGGGAGGGGGAAGTTTCTTTGGTTTTCAGAAAACAAGCATCTATGTATAGACGCAATCAATCTTATCCCTAATTACAGACATCCTGAGTAATGGACTGGCCAGCAGAGAGGCAATTGTGAAACCCCTTCCTACTTGTTCGTTATATCGTAGAGAAAAAAAAAAAAAAAAAATATCTGCAGTATAGTTAAGCCTTACCTATTCTTCATAGGTCTATACCTGAATTTAAGATGCACCATTTAGATCTCAAACTTTTCAGAAGAATTAGCCAACCAGATATTCTGACAGAATTTTGTAACAGCCTTACTGCTGACCACAAGCTATTGAGCATTTTTCCCAAAAATTCTTGAACTGAACACTTGGGGCATACATAGAACGTGGAATAAATATCTGAATATAGGTCATAATCTGATTCAAAGCTTTAACAAGTTGATACGTGTCAGACAGAACTAACCAGTTAGAGAAAACCACTTACTAAATGCTGAAAATAAACTCCTCACTGCTCCAGCTCCTGCAAACTAAGAACATTAATGAAACTATACAGAAGTTTAAGGAAAATCTTAGATCAGAAAGGTATTCCTACCTAGCTAAGATGCTACACAGCTGTACATGCCACTAGAGTCATTCTTATGCCCCTCTGAAATTCATCTCACCAACTTGCTACCTCAAGAAAATTCAGTGCTTTGTATTCCACTTCGATTCTGCTTTCTTCAGCCCCTTCTGGCATATCAGCTGACTTCCAGCCTTTTTTACTGCCTAAAAGGTAGTAAGCAAAATATTTACCTGTCAAGAAGGAGGATTTACTAGCCTTCTGCTCTTGAACAAAATTTACTAGCCTTCTGCTCTTCTCCCCCCACCAAGTCTCTCTGAAGAATGAGATATGGTCAATGTTTTAAATGAACACAGAAGTAACTACTTCTCCAAACCCTAAGAACTCTGTTCACGAATTCTCAAGCCAGCATGTGAACACTTACCATACCATATAACCTAGAATGATTTGAGAAAAGTATGTATAATAAAACACAAGACTTATGACAGCAGATAAACTTGGACATAGACTTGTAAAGTTTCAGATGCATGTCAAGCCAGATTAATACCAAAATTCCATGGAAAATTGCAATTTAGGTCTCCCACTGCCTGTCATGCAACAGGCAATTAGCAAGAGGAAAAGTTACCAAGTTGGAAACAGTTATCATGAAAAGATGGAACACAAGCTAACCCAGGAAACGTAACAGTGAAAAGGCAGATGAGAGTTTTCAGTAGACTGAAGCTCCATTTTGAAGCAATAATAAAACAACAGCCACCAGCTTCAGTCATACTGACATTACAAGATGTAATTGTTGTAACACTGCCCAGCAAAACAGCACAGTTTATTTAGAACAAGTGAAAAATGCTGTGCAAAGAAAAAGCAGCATACTAGATTTAACTTAACAATTCAATCTTATTAAGAACACCACCTATGAGTACAAAACAACTTTGATTTAAAAAAAAAAAAAAAAAAAAACAAAAACAAACTTTCTCACAAATCCCTTTAAAAAGCAGTACTTCCACCATAGAGCTCTGCCTAAGACATGGTATTCAACTGTGAAAGAAATCAGCTCCTCCTTCTCCTAGCCTCCTACTCCCCCAAACTTTTCCATTGCTTCACCCTTTCAGCTACAGACCTGATAAATGCAACCTCAGTCGTAATACTAATAATACTGATTTCATCTCATATTCCAAGAAGATTGATTACAAAACCTGAAAATTATCTATGCACCAGCTATTATATCCTATGACACAGTTTCACATTTAATAAACTCACACTTTTTCCACAAATGTGAAACTTTAGTACTCTGCCATAGAAAGCAAGAAATACATCAAGCAAAAATACACTTAGTTTAGTCAAAGACTCTTTGCTCTGATTTCAGCCAAATTGTACTAAAAAAATAAGCTTAAAAAAAGAGCATCAGGCAAGTCACATCACTATGTACTTTACAACAGTGAAATAAATGCACAAATTCAGCATTTACCATTCTGCCCCACATACACCAGCAGTGCCCTGCAGACACCAAAATCACAATATTTTTAAATAAACCTGTAACACTTCTTTGGCTACAGAGTATATTGAGTCTTTTGGGGTTTTTAACTGTTCTAATTGATCCCCTTCAGTGATAAACATCTCACTAGCTTTCAGACCACCTCAAAACATATTCTTAGTGGGCCCTGTTCACATCAGCTACACATCATTACCTATGTAAGCCTTGAAACACAAATCCACAACTTTTCTATGTAAGAACAGGAAATTAAATCACTACTCTCTTAAGGGGAACATGCATCATGAAATCTGCAACAAATACATAAAACTTTTCTCATTTGGAAACAAAATTTTGTCTTCACTCCTTTAAAACATCCCTACTTCACATGCATCTCCAGAAAACAGGCATCAAAAACTGGATCTGGTTTTCTCCTCCTCTAAATTTCTTACCAGACCAGAAGAGAAAATGTTGAATGTTCACACTTCTGTTTGGTCATGCGCTCTTCAATTATTTATCTTCATCTGACTTAATTGGTTTTCCAAATTAGCTACTAGATACCCTAGCTAATGAATTGGACATGTACAGGTAAACTAAATTGCTGAATGAAGGCAAGGCAAGACAGAATGAGAACAATCAGCACAACGAAAGTAAATGTTAAAGCCTTTTAGTGATAAATCCATAGAAAGGCCTACTTAAAAAACACTGCATGCTTAAAGAAAAAAAAGACTTTTTACCCTACCAGCAATGTTGGCTGTGAAGAGGACTAAGACCATTTTAAACTCATTTTAAAAATTCAACTCAGCAAAAGTTTGTATTAATACTCTAATTATTCTGCTCATCAAAAATGCTGATAACTTGAACTAAAGAAATTTCCAATGCTATTGATTCAGAAGAGACCAGAGAGTAAGTCTCTAAAGCAATAATACCTTGTGACTAGATAACAGAAGGTACATGAAGTGAGATTTCTGATAAACTCCCAAGTTCCTAAAAATGAAACGTATCAAGTAAAACCTTTCCCTCTTCTTCTAAAGCCAGAATTATCTTAAAAGCTATCAACTGATCAAAATGGGCTTTTCTAAACTTTGGTTCAACTTCTATGGCAGCCACGCAAAGAGCTGAACATGGACCAAACTATTTTTAAGCAATAACTTACAAGTCTGTTACCACATTTCAACAGGAAATATTGCTGTGGACATTTGAATTTTTAACCAGCAAATTTATTATGATTTATTTATCTTTATCAGACTTTATACAATTTAAACCAGCCCTTCTTTTAACAAGGCAAGTAACAATCCTCCCCCGAGCCTTTTAAATGGTTTCATAATTTTAAAGGAAACTGGTACTCAAGTTTAAATATTTTAACATTTACTTTAATAAGCTATGTGGAAGTTTGCTTTTTGCATAAAGAAGATACACATATTTTAGTCACCTGGCTAAATTAGTACTACTTTCTTTTTCTGCAACTTATTAAACCTTTAGCTTTACGCTAACAGCTGTAGGAAAATTTTTAATTCAGTGCAAGACAAGCAAAAACAAAATCACCATAGTCTAGGAGAGAGGGATATAAAACCATCCGAAATATTCAGCACCACTGAATGAATCACTTGAACGTGCACCCTCAAAACAGAGGATTTTCTTTTGGTCATGGCATGTCTAAAAAAATGTAATAAAAACAAATGAGTTTTAAAGAATGATCACAACATGAGCATGAAAAGTTTCCCATGCAAAAAGAATAAAGACAATAAGATGCACAGTAAGATGCTAATCCTAGAAAAAATACATAAAAATGAATATACAGCATGTTCTATGACAACATGATATTCTCTCCCTCTCTCTCATCAAACAAAGACAATGCCTAAAAGGCCTTTCATTTTACTTAGAAATACAGTTTAGCCTGTGGAAGTTGCTGCCACATGAACTGAGTAAAAGAGCTCAGCAAAATTCCAGAGGAAAAACTGGATATTTACTTTGGATAGTATTAAAAGCCTTAGGAGAAGTAATTAACAAAAACAGGTGCTGGCAAGGATATAAAGAGAAATCCTTCAGGGCAGAAGATAACCTCTAAGTAATGGGAAACTGAGATTTTTTTTTTTTTTTTGTAAGCAAGTTATTTAACAAAGAGCTTTTATTACATTTCTTATACTTTCCTGGCTGAAACAACAGTCATGATTAAAGACAGAATACTGGACTAGACAGCATAATATTCCAATTCAATATTACAACATATTTTGAATTTTCAATCTTTAAAGGAGAGGTTGATTCTTTTCACAGTGCAAGAAGTTACCAGAAGACAGACGATTCAAAACAGTAAGCTTTTAGCCAACAGAACAGGCATCAAGAATAGGTCTTTTAATACTCGAATTATCATATACCGGTTTTGTGGGAAAACAAATCTACAGGCACAATTTAAGTTATATGGTAATTCATAAAAATATGAATAGCTACTTACCTACTACTAGCCCACACTCAGAACAAATCATATCACCAGCTCTGTAATCCTCTACTAAAATGGAATCTGGATGATTTGGGCAAGTCACTCTCGGAAGTACATCCAAACTAAGAAAAAAAAATCAGAAGTATTAATTACTTTTAATCAAGCAGGCTGCATATCCAAAAAGTATAAGAGTTCCTTACTGAAAAGAACACTTTAATAGTACAGAATTTACAGTGATTTGAATGACAGAATACTAACCTAAACACCTGAATTCCACCTTTTATTTAAATGCTGTAACACTACATTTGACAATCAAGACTTCAGGTCATCTTAAATTCCAAATTTTCTGTGATGTATCTTGTACCAAAAATACTTCAAATTAAAACATCAAAAATCTAAATAACAGAATTGATTAAGTGTAGTCTAACTTGTAGCCTATCACTAAATTAAGTTCCCCAAGAAGTCAGTGGCGATTGCTTAATTCCAAATGAGCGTTCTCACTCATTCTAATCTTCTCAAGTCCTTAATTCAGGAAAGCAGTGCACACACAACATATATTTTTAGATTCTACCACTGTTTTAGTATTTTCAAGTATTTGAAGAAAAAGTCCCATTTTAAATTAAGCAACTCATTAATTAATTGTGAGATCTCATGATCAGATCATGAAGGGGATTATGTGACAACTGCTTCTGATAACAGGGATCTGCCTCTTTCACATCCACGCATCTTCAAGAATTACAGCAGATATAAAAAATTTCTTATAAAGCATTAGCACTATGTAACACAACAGCTTTTAGTTACTGACTAGAGTAATAACCCATTCCTTCTAACCAAACGTTTTAAAAGTAAATACTTCATTCAAGCTACTAGTGACTTTTCAGCAATTCTGTTAAAACTGCCCATTTCAAAATTGGAATAATAAAGATTTACAATTGGGGTCTGTATATTCAAACAAGGCCATTTTACTTGAGCTAAAAAGCAGAGAGTACAGAAGTTGATCTCAAAAAATTTGTCATGAGTACCCACCAACCTCAATCTGATTGTGCCAAAAAAATAACTTCTAATCCCTTCAATTGTAGAAAATATCCTATTAAAAGTTAAATTAACCCAAGTTCCTTCCTTTCCCACTAGTCCATTATTTCAGCCTAAGCTATATATTCCATCTTAATTTTTACTTTTTAGATATTTCTGAGTCAAAAGTACAAAAAAAACCCCAAATATATTAATCCAGTGACTGTTCAGAAAAACATCTAAGACTTGAAAGCAAAAATGAGAATCAACATCGCTATTAATATTAAAGCCTCCAGAAAGAACATGTACGCGCAAGATCTTCAGATGTAAATTATGTTCAAAATACTACATAAAAGCTTTTTAAACTACTTTCCTTCTCACTATTCCCAGCCAGTAGTTTCATATGACAAGACAAAACTGTTGACAAAGCATGTGCAATCATCTGACATTTGACATTACGCAAAAGGCTAGTGACACACTAAGCAAAAGAAAAAATAAAAACAATCCAGAAGCCTGAAAGAATACTAACAGTGTTTTGTTTCAGACTTTACCTTCACAAAACATTGTAAAAATTAGTCTTCCTATCCCAATTTTAACTCATTTATCTAGACATAAATACCGTACTCCTTGCAACATACAGGTTCGATTTCCTTCAGCTATACTGAAGGAAAAATGCATGGCACGTGTGTAAAGGTCCATCTCAGCAAATAGCTCCTGAGTTGCAATAAGGCTAGTAGGAAGCAGTCCCTACATCCTAGGACAGGTTTAGCAGGAGTAATAGAGTCACCCCACAGTCCGCTCCATGGGCTTTCCTTCATTCCTGACTCGAAAGAAAGCCTCGATACATCTCCAGGGAAAAAAGACTAATTCAGAGCCCGAGACCCGTTTAGCCACTGACTAGTGCCGGTACGGATTTAGGGTGGGAACCTAAAAGCTGTTTTCAGGACCCGATAACCTGGAGCCAAGCCAGGGAGCTGCCACCTCGGCTCAGAGGCGGTGCTGAGCGTGAGCGGCGGCCGGCGGCACCGGGGGCTCCGCGCCCAGGCGGTGCCCACCCGCGGGACACGGAGGAAGGCGCTCGACACCCGCCCGACGGCCTTACGGCACGCAACACCCCGGGCGGAGAGCAACCCTCCCGCTGCTAGAGCCCCGCTCAGCGGCACGACGATAAAGCGCTGCCGAGGCAAGAGCTTGGCCCTACAGGAAAAAGGGCTCAATCACAAGGGCCGATAATACCGAGCTCACGCGAACGAGGGGCCCCGCAGTCAAGTCACAAACCGCCAGAAATCCCCTAAAACGCTCACTTCCTCTCGGAGCGCTACCGATTAACAACGACACGAAGAAGCGAGGCGGCGAGCTCAGCCCCCCCGGCAGCCCCGATCTCCGGCCGCGGGCGGCCCCTCAGAGGCCGCTCGTCCGGCCCACACGGAGAAACCCAGGGAGGCCCGGCCCTCCGCGGCCCTCCCTGGCCTCCTGCCACCCCGGGAGCCGCACACGGGGCGGCCCTGAGACACGGGAAACCGGAGAGGGGCCGGCTGCGCCGCGAACCGAGAGAGCCGCCCCGAGCCGGGGACACCGGGGCCGGGCAAGGGCGGCGACGGCCACCGGTTCCTCCCCAGCTGGCAGCAGGGGCAACGCGGCCATCTTCTCCCGTGTCGCGGACAGGGAGAGATGGCGGAGCCCCCCCCCGCCTCCTCCCTCGCGGCCCTCCTCCGCACGGGCCCCTCCGAGCGCCCAGGCCGGCCTCCCGTACCGGCTCGTGGACGCCATCTTGCCCCTCCTGCCGCAGCGCCTGTGTGAAGTCAGGCGGCCAGGCGACGTTCTCCCTTATATACCGACAGCGGTGGGCGGGGCCCGCCGAGCGCTCGCTACGGGCCGCGCGAAGGGACAAGCGGACGCGACGCCGCAGGCGGGCGCGGGCAGGCCCCGCCCTCCCTTTACGGCCTGCGTGCAGGCAGGGCTGTTTGTTTGCCACAGCCGGGCGTTTCCGGAGCGGCCGGCGCTGCGCCCCCTGCGCCGCTGAAGGCCCGGGCCTGCCCGGCCTGCTTACGGGCAGGGCTTGGATACCCAGGGGAATGGCGAGGGCAAGCACGAGCAGGGAGCCAGCCTGCGGCCTGGGCCCCCTGGCACCGCGGGCGGCTTAGGGACCACAATGTTGTTCTAATAAATCAGGCGAATGCTGGCTACCTTGGGGCTGTGGGCTCAGAAAGCCCTTGTCACTTAAAATGCCTGCGCTGTGGGAGGCTGAGCTGGAACCTTCCCCCTTCGGCAAGCCGCGACCCGACGCCCAGGCAGGAGCACGAGGAGCGCAGCCGCGTGCTGCCGACAGGCCTTCCTGCAGAAACTCCCCCTGCCAGCCTGCTCGCCGCCATGGTGCCGCTGCTGCGCCGACGCAGGGCTGCTGTGGGACGTGCCTCCCGTTCAGCTGTTTCTGCGCGAACTCCGGCAGTTCGGTGAAATACCGCAGAAAACGAGTTTAAGCAAAACTGCCAGAGCTTGCACGGAAGTGTCTGGGGCACAACACGTTCTTGGCTCTGGAACTGAGACCAAGCAGAGACCAATTCCCAGAAAGGGGAAGAAAAGACAAAAAAAGTTTAGTTCCCCCTTACTGGCATCATCTGTGACAGCTGTTCTGGCTTGCCACTCGGCTAATTTGACCATGAGAAAAACCTGGCCCTTCTGCAAGGACCCGCAGGTGTCAGGCAGCCTGGCTGTGACTCATGGAAGCCCTTGGCAAACGGGCCATGCACAGACACTCAGCTTGACTCAAGCAAACACACACACACGCCTGCTGGTTTGTGTGGGTTTCCCATGTTACCCTACACACTCCCACACAAAGTGATCAGCTCCCCTTCTGTCTCTCCCCCTCACACTCACCTTGGCAGCAAACGTCAGGCCAAGGAGGAGGAGAAACCCACAAGAACTGTTGCAAAACCAAAGCCCTCCAGCACCGGACTCCAGTCCAGACTAATTCCCCAAGAGATTATCCATATGCAAAATTAGTCTGTATATTGAGCAGCAACAACAGGTTTTCAAGCCCAAGCTGTAAAATTGTGGAAAAAAAACTATTCCTTTGGTACGAGCCTCTCCTCACTGATAAAGAGAGGGACGAATAGGACAGGAGGGCCTACAGATTTTGGAAGGTGCCCTTAGTTCAATGCTTTAAAGCGATCAGTATTGAAATCTCTGAACCGTTGTAAATTGGTTACCTATTAATCAGATACAAAGGACTGTTCACACCACTTAAGACCACATCTCCACTATATACCAAGAATATTTTTCAATTTGCTAGCTCAAAGAAGGAAATTCAGCAGGGTTGAAAAGTTCTCTTAATACTTGCCTATTATTGAGTCAAATTCATTATCACACAACTTCTAAACATTATCACACAACTTTTCTGCTGACTAAAATGCTGCGTACTGGTTGAAAAAGAGCTAGTTTGAACTCGCCAACACATTCCTTAGATCTAAAAAAAATATGTACCTTTTGGAATAAAAGGAAGCTGAACTATTAGAAGATACAGGTGCTAAGATACAAATTTAAAGCTTCTCTTTCTCCATTTGCAATGACCTTTTTCACAAATGCTCAATAAACCCAAAAGATGAAATAGTGATTAAAAAAAAAAATCACTGTAACTGTCAGTGTGAATACAGCATGCAATATTAAGTTTCCCCATAACCTCTGAAATGTATGTAGCAGTGTCTGCAACAGATGTGCCCCATCAGCACTGTCAGTCCTATCAAGCCTTCCAGGTTTGTCCTGGCTTCTCATATAAGCTGTTCTACAAAAAAGATGTTCTGCTGGCAATCACTGTCAACAGCAGGTCCCTCCTGACCCTATTCTTATTAACTAGAATTGAAAGAGTTTAACTTCCACCACAGAAAGACAATAATTTTTGGAAATGTTGCAAAAAATATGATAGATCATAACTCAGCATTTCTTTATTCCCTGTCTGCAGCAATTTTTCAAGCGCTTTGTCCACAAGCAGCAGAAAAAAAGTGGTTGATGTGGCAGATGGAAATACCACTATTAACAGTCCCTGTCAACAACAGATCATTTTAATAACTTACAGAAAGTTCACCTTGCTGTCCCCAGCTGTATCTGTTCTTTCCCATCACTGTAGTTACAACAATAATCCTATTTTAAAACTTACTTAATTGGTCATTCTGGAGTTTCTTAAAATTTCAAAGTATCTCATGCTAGCTACTGTCAGTCATAAAAATGTGTAATTGAATTTGAATTCTTACATTGCTAATATTACCAGCATCATTTCAACAATAATGCAATTGGATATTCAGATGCCTTTCCAAACACAATGAACAGTACATTAATGAAAACAAGTCACTGGCTCTTACTTCTATGTCTAAAGGTCCTTTGTAATGGTTTGTTAATTTAGCCAACAGTCATTTTGTTAAAATAGCAGATGTCAGTCAAATGCCTCAAAGGAGCAAATGAAGGAAACAATAAATAGACAGAGCAGCTGAATTATGCTTGGTATGTTAATTCATCTCTCTGCTGCATCTTATGTGTTCAGACGTTTGATGAAACAAAAAGATTACCACATTACAGCACCTGGACAAAATAGGAAAAAAGAAATTTAAACTACTCAAGTCTAATACAATGGGTCGTACAACATGAGGGTCGTTGTTTAACCCCAGCTGGCAACTCAGCACCACACAGCCGCTCACTCGCTCCCCCCTCCCCAGTGGGACAGGGGGAGAACTGGAAGGGTATAAGTGAGAAAGAAACTCATGGGTTGAGATAAAAACAGTTTAATAATTAAAAAGAAATAATAATATTTTAAAAATTGTAAGGAAAAGAGAAAAAAAATCAAAGAGAGAAGAAAATAAAACCCAAGGAAGGTAAATGATGCAAATAAAAACACTTGCTCACCACCAGTCAACCGATGCCCGGCCGCTCCCCGAGCTGTCCCAACCATGTCCCCTCCCAACTTTTTGTGGACCTCCAACCTATTCGCTGGCAGGGCAGTCTGAGGGGCCGAAAAGGCCTTGACACTGTGTAAGCACTACTCAGCAGTAACTAAAACATGTGTGTTATCAACACTGTTTCCAGCACAAATCCAAAACACAGCCCCATACTAGCTACTGTGAAGAAAATAACCCTATCCCAGACAAAACCAGTACACATGAGCAAGGCTCTGCACCTATACACAATGCAGTTATCTTTAAACATTGGACACCTGTGTGTCCCAACTCAAATTTGGTGCTTTAGCAGGTGAGTGATTAGCATACTAATGTGAGATTGGAAACAGTCAAACATAACAATGGAAAAATTATTTTGCTATAGTTTTCTTTATTTCCTCTTCAGCCCTGCATATATTTTTTTCTTTCATGCATATTCTAGACTGATTTTACACAGGGTGTTCCATTTGCCAGTGAGAGTAATACAAGCATGTTACATCAAGTCTTTTGGAAGCAGTGAGGTGCTTTTTTTTTTTTTTTTTTTTAACTGAGCACGGAAACATTGTAAAGGGAGGTGCATGGAAGAATCCTTAATACCTTACCACTGTTGTAAGGCCACACAACCACTGATGTATGTGCTCACATGCTAACAACCCAGCTATCTCAGGGAAATCTTAGACTGTAGAAACAGGGTTTTAAAAATACTTAGAGAATTGTGCTCTATAGCTGTTATCTTCAAGAGAAGCATGATGCAATGATCTTTAAAACTTTCTAGATATAACAGTGATGAAACTAGTATTACTTGTGTAATTACATTGTGTAATTGTGTGTACTTGTGTAATTACATAAAGGCTTAATTACATTCAGAAGCACCTGTTTCAAGGACAAGAAACCAAAATTCAAATATTTTATTATTTTGTATCATTTCAGAGGCTTAAGAAATTAGAAAATTTTGATTCACATAATCATACAAACATTTCATAGAAGCCTATGTTTTTACCATGTATTTATGTTAGAAAAATTTGCTTGATTTTATAAAAATTTACTTTTCATTAAGGCAGCAGACTATTTTACATTTTCCTTTCCCAAACTATCATGCAGCTCAATAGACTGTTGCATTGCCTTCTTAGTTCCTGCAACAGCACTGCAACTTACATAAACATAGAGTGTAGATTCCACAGAAATTTAATATCTTAAAAAAATAGTTCCTCCTGAAATTTAATGTAGGAATTTCCACAGGAAATTCATGCTGAAATTTCAGTTAAGTCATTTTAATTATTAAATTGATTTTTCTACATAAAGACTACACACCACCTTAAAAATACCAGCCAACCGTCTTCTGGTGAGATTCGGGGAATGGCAGTGCAAGACAGCTACAAAGACTACAGAAATCCCAGCTACTTGACTCCCAAAAGCCCAAGACCAATAAGTACTAATGAAAAAGCCTAGCAGCTGTTCTCACAGTCCATTTTCTTTTTTTTAGGCCCTGGCCATGGTCACAGTCTGATGGAATTCAGTTAAGTTTCCAGCTGTGTGACCACAGAACTAGTTACTGAATTTGTTCAGGCTTTCCACCATAAGGCCTCTGGGAAGAATATAGAAACAACATGGAGAACATAACACACAGCCTTAAAAGGTTACCTACCTGGATTGCTTCTGCTAGTGGGAAACCCATCCACAGATGAAAAGACCACAGAGAGCACTGAAATAGGAGGCAACTAGAAAGCAATTCTCCATATTGATCTCTTTTGAAACAGTCCTTTATCAACTGAGCTTGAAACAAAGTTAGTTGAGCTCCATAGCACAGTACTAGGCCCCATCCCCATGCTCCCCCTAGATCTGAAGAGTCTGAAGTAAGTTTGTTGTACAGTTACTAATGTTGTGAACATGGTAAGAAAAAGGATGGCAGGATTAATTATGTCACTATACTTCTGATTGTGAAGGAGCCTCTAAAGCAAAGTCTTCTATTTTGCTTTGTAGATTCATCCATGTAATAAATAAATAAATAGGTAGACATGAGTAAATAGAATTCCTACTCTAGATGCCACTTTTATAATTTTATTGAGGACTGAATACTTTCAGAACAGCACACATGAATATTGTGGGAAAATAAAATAGTAATTATGCAACGTAGCACTTTCAATCTTGCGATTGAATTCAGTACAATTAATTCAATACAATAAACACTGTCTTGATTTAACTCAATCACTTTATTTAAACTGATGCAATTTGTGCATGGATAGGGTAGGTAGGTATGTATGTAGAGAGTCACTGCAATTATCTAATATGAGGCTTATCTTAATTTTCCTCCATTGCAGGCTATTGGGTTTGACAAACCACGATGTTTAAGTCTCAACCCCTAGTTCCTATACTATCTCATACCAAAAACACTTCCCACTTTTTTGTGTATATTTTAAAATACCTATATCATCTATTTATTTTAACAGTCCTAGAAATTTTTGTCTTTCAGTAAAAGAAGTGAATCCCATAGATTTTTTTTAGGAAAAAAGTAAATTATTTTGAAAAGACTGAAAATAACCTCTGAGTTGCTTTACACATATTTCAGTAAATCATTGTTTTAACTCCTCAGCAGGTGGCAGCACAAAGTTATTTACAATGTCATATTAATTCTGTACTGTATTAAGTAATTTGTTCTTAAATTTGCAATAAAAAACCCTACTATTAGATAATTATATTATACCGGATGGAAGAGTTAATAAGAAAAATCAGGCTGTCTGTTTATTCCAGTCCTTCAGGATCACTTCAGCTGCATCTAGTGTGCTGTCTTTCTGCAAAACAAGATATATCACTATCACTGCAAGTATGGACTTCTTGAAAAGAGAGTAGCAGTCATGATTATATCATCCCAAATCAATATTTGGCACTTTCACTTGCATCCCATAAATATCTGTCAGTCAGTTTTTCATTAACAGTTATAGCTACAACTCTAGACTACACAAAGAATTCAATGCTGATTCCTTGCAAATATTTATTAGGCATATTTAAAAGAGAACATATTTTCTCAGTATTCATACTATCAAATTGAATGAAAGCAATACTTCTTATATAAATGCCTGGCATTTATGCAGTAATGTTCTTGGCAGCTCTATATTGGAGACATGCTAGCATAGTTTCCTAATCTTTATGTGTACAGTTGGGATTTCTAAATCTCCATGCAACCAAGTTATGCTGTGAACTACTTAAACATAATCCCTCTAAATATGGGTAATCTATCCACTGGCCAGTTGTGTGGCGTGGCTACAACCTGATGAATCATACAAGTAGTCTTTAACTTGACATGATTAGTGCTGTTCATCCTGGGCAAGCCACATTTACAACCAGCAAGTTTCATCCTGGTTGTTACTGGCTCAGTTTATATCATAGTCTTTATACCTCATCAAAAGAACCAAGTAACACAAGCAGAAACTCCCCTTCATTACTGGTTCAGGTCAAGGCTCCAATCTTTATACTAGAACAGTTAAGGAGTTGCACATGTTCCATTATTCTGACTCTGTTACAGAAAAATCAGGAAACATCTTAGGGCTGCAGGCTTATCAAAGCTTATGTACCTGTCCCCAAAGTCTTTCAGTCTTTTCAAGAACACATTAAACAGGAGGAAGAATATGTGAAAAGGAGGTGCTCACAAAATGGCAAAAGTCAGCCCATTCACAAAAAACATATAAAATAACTTCCTGTGTCTTTGTTTTCTTTTGTAATTTGGAGGTCATGTGAAACCCTATGTATTTTCAGGCAAGTGAGCTAAACTTGAAGGTGACCTCTTCGCTGTTTTTGTTGTTGGAAACTGAATAGGCATGGGATATACCACTCTGCTATACCATTATTCTCTGCTCTGCATTATAGAAATCACCTTAATTGATAGTGTACCTGTGTCATTCATTTTCACTGTCACCACTGGTCAAGAATGTTTTTAAAAAAAAGTCAATAGAGTAAACTAAAAAAGGCCTACCCACCCAGTTGTTTTCTGCCACTTGCCCTTCTTAGCCATGCCACCCACATTTATGGTTTAAAGTCCCTCAGCAAAAAGGTAGTTGAAGCTACTTTGTGCTGAATTTTACACCAAGCTAACTTTCGTGTTCTTAAAACCATCCAACTCAGGAGATCCTGGGCAAAATGTAACAATCAGTCTCTTGCAGATTTCTGTACTGCATTGATTTTTTGGAGTCTTTAAGTCTTCCCAGGACACATATTTACCTTAATGAAGCAAAAACGTATATATTTTTCAAACTGCCTTTTTGTCTCAGGACCACAGAATGCTGAAAGAGGAATTGCTGACAGCTTCTGAAACATAAAACAAATATTATTTGCTTATTTTATATATGTATTTTAAAAAAAATCTGTTTTAAGCATGATGATTTTACTATTCCATTTCTAGAACTGTCCCTTCCAACATGTGCGGGAAAGACAAGGTTCAGTTTTGTATGCACCAGCTAGTCTTAACTAAATTCAAATTATTTTTCTTAAGCAAAACATTTCAAAGGTACTTTTGTACAGCTAGCATTTAAGCATGCTGAAAGTGCTGGGACGTAACACAAACCTACAGAGTACATTTTCAGCATATTTAGCAATATTTTAGCCACATCATTATCAGCAGTTACTACAAACACCAAATAATATTTTGAATGGAATATCTCTACTACATTATTTAATAAGTACAGCTGCACTGCTCTTGCTTTCAATAGAAAATCATTTCTAAAACTAGAGTATGACTACAACACCTTACCTTAGATGTTATCATCCATTTGACAAATTTATAATCATAAGGTTGTTTCTCATCTACATCAGAGAGATCCACATCTAAAAAAATTAAATTTAAAACAAACATGTTGTAAGATTTTCTAGACTCCATTGGGAAGGCATTCTTTAACAGAACTTTATTATAGTTAATACTTAAGAATAAAGATGTATGCTTTTATTTTAAAATGTAATTTTAAAATTATACTATAACAATTAAAATAGGCCAACAGATTGAACCGTTCCATTATGACCTGAGCACTTGCTTTCCATTCAAAGCAAATTCAGACATATAGCTTGGAAGAAAGCCATGCAGTACTCCAAGAAGTCCTCAAGTCTGGGTTATTGAGGGATCAGGACTGTGGAGGGTACTGAAGAGTGTATTGCATGGACAGCAATAATCACTGCAACTGCAGTTTCCTCATCTATGAAACTGAGGTATCTACAACTTTCCGACACATGGTAGCACTGCAAGGTCCAGCTGTGTTTAAAACATTTCTGTGTGAATGGTTAAGTGCCATTAGGACCAGTTAGTGAAAAACGTGGAACTAGAAAATGTTCCCCTGTGGGAATTCTTCCTCCAAAGTTACCATAACCTAAATTTTCAAAAGGTTTTGTAAATTTTGGTAGCATTTTACAGTGTTTAGAAATCAGAATGCCTCAAAGAGCCTTCAGGATATGACTTCAGATTAAGAAAAACAAACAAACAAACAAACAAAACCCAGAAAGGGGAAAGTACAAATGGTACGAACTGAGGATATTAAGCCGGTGCTTGGCTCTCAAAACTCTTTCATAATCATAGACCTTTTCAAAATAGAAATTTTTATCCACCTCCTTTATCCTCCCTAAAACCTTGCCAAAGCTTTGCAAAACACGGACAGTAGTTAGGATCACAAACAAAAGCTTTGCTGAAGCTTATAAAATCTACCTCCCAGGCTAAGGTCAAACAGAAAATTTCAGTCCCAGTTAGTACTTCTGACAATGTTATGCAAACATGAAACAAGAATATACTTTAAAATTAAGTTTGCATTTTCAGATTAACTATAATATTTGCTTTCCACACCCTTTTTAATAAACTTTATACTAACTTAATGTAGAAACATCAACAATCATAAAGTATCCTCCATCTGGAATGACAGGCTTTAGTCCAGCTTCTTGAAGTAGCTGAGCCATCCGATCACGCTTGCTTTCCAGCTCCCGAGACAGTGAATAAAAATAGCAGTCTGGGTCATCCATGCGTTTGTAGTCTATCCAAAATGCTTGTGCCAAAGCCTCCTGGAAACATAATCAATGTTCAAAGTACTCATGGACACTCAGTAAACTCACAGACACTCCCACACTTCCTATTGAAATCACGTGGATTCTTCGATTCTGGCCCTTAGTAAGCAAATCAGCATATACAAATTACAGAAGCTACATCCAAGTGTGTAATTTGTTTATTACTTTGTGCTGTGGCAACACCCAAAGCACCCAATCATTTGCTAGGCACTAATCATATACAGGAGTCACAGTCCTTGTTTACAAGGGTTTACAATCTGAATTGAAGCTAAGTTTAAATTATTGATAATAATGTATCATAGAATACTAGAAACTAGTAGACAGAGATAACGCTCAGTAAAACAAGACCTTATTGCAACAACTTTTATTTGTATTTGCTAGGAAACCACGAAGATTGTCATGTTCTATGCAAGAAGCAGCAGTTTATAGGTGAAAGAAGAAAGAATCTGCAAGACTGATTTTTTTTTTTTTTAAATATCTGGTGAGCTGACCAAATTCATTCCCTCTTCTTGCACCCCAGAACACATATTTTGACAAATAAAAATTAATTGTCATGATTATTGTTTTATTACAGTGAGGCCTACAGTTTTGCTACACCAGAAAATAACAACCTCTGCCCCATCTGGACCTACCTGTAATGGAGTTGGGCAAGTATACAGTGTATTTTGGTGAACAACTTGCAAATGCTTAATCAGGTTCTGGGGGCCAATAGACCAACCAAGCTAAGGGAAGAAAGCATGCATATGTTATACTTACAGCAGTGGTGTTACTAAAAATTAACAGAGAATTAAAATTAGCCAATATCTCAAGTTTTTCTGTTTTAAGAGTTGGTAGTGAATTTGTTTTGATAAAGAGTTAAGAAAAGAGCTGGTTTACACAAAGTTTGCTGAATGATGCCATTAAAAAAATTCTAGATTTGAGACAAGTTATAGTTTCACTTATCCCTCTCTCTCATAGGGTACTGAGCAAACTTTTAACTCTTCATATAACAAGGGTTAGAAATCAAACTGAGCATTTATTAGGAATGTTATTCCTAATTGTTTTAGAATCTTTCCATCTCATAAGCTCCTGTGTCAAAGGTGGTTTGAGCACAAAACAAAAGCTCACTACTGAATCATGTATGTCATGGTTCAGTTCGAACACAGGTGATGAAGAAGAAAGACTTCAGTTGCCAAATGGTTAAATATTCTTGTTTACTTTCTGATATGTATTTTAAAGTCAAGCGAAATATTATCATTAAATATTTTATAGAAATATAAGCCATTCCAAACATACCATTATCACAATCTGAAAATATCACCACAAAACTGGAGAGTTAAAACATGATAATATCCATGTTTTCTCCAAGAATCTTGACTGGTTTTGAACAAATCATACTATGTTTGGTTTTTTAGTATTGTTTTCTCACAAGAGCTTATTAATTGAGAGACAAGAAGATAATTAAAACATGGGTGTTCAAGATAGGTAGTTGCTCCAACTGAATGCTATCTTCATGTTTTGGAGACATGGAGATTTGCCAGAAGCTTTCAAAAGACAGGTCATAAAAACAGAGACTTTTTAGTGTAATAAATGCATTCTGCTTTTTATATAACTGAACTCTTTTATATTGATTCTCCTTACCTTCCAGCCAGTTACACTGTATGTTTTTCCAGCACTTCCTATAGTTATTGTTCTTTCCCACATACCTGGCAATGTAGCTGTATATAAAATAAAATTAATTGGGTACAGGTGCACTCACATATTCCATGTAGTTAGAAAAACTGTACGGCCTCTAGCTCAGACCTATATGTTGATATATCATTGCAGAATATTAAGCAAGCAATGAGAATATTCTAAAATTATAGCAATTGTAACAAATGAGAAAGGATATATGGGCCAATGCTTTTTGGCATGAAAAGAAGGTAAGGATTAATGAAAGGAGAAAGAAGAGGCAGAGAATAAGAGGCACAGTCTGTGAAAACTACATGTTAGTTATCCTCAGCTAAAATGCATAATTATTCATAAGAAAGATATGATCTAAGAAGTGGCTACCCATTCATCTCAAGACAGCATTATTTCTGATGCCTGATAATAGCACCATATACAATATTAACTGAGGCGCTGCAAGCCATTTTAATAGAATTGTCCAGGTCA
This sequence comes from Mycteria americana, assembly GCF_035582795.1. NCBI lineage: Eukaryota > Metazoa > Chordata > Aves > Ciconiiformes > Ciconiidae > Mycteria > Mycteria americana. The sequence continues at coordinate 52,299,075 of NC_134371.1, read as the reverse complement.
GTGTCACTGGCTGTCTCAGACATCAGAAAAAGAAAATAATTACTAAGACTTCTAACCCAGAACCAAACACCATAAGAATCAGAAAACTAGCAGAGTGAGTAAATAAATTATGTTTTGTCATGTAATTTGAACAGGCCTGGGACTGACTGACAATATCAGCTAGCTAAGGATGTCTGCAAGGATTAAGGGATGCATGGAGGCCTATCTCTGTCTCTGTATTTGTATCTGGTAGGAGACCAAAATCCTTTATTTCCCTTCCAAGGAGATGACAGAGCAAAGGTCTCTTCCTGTAGTTTGCAAATTTTTTTCTGTACACTGCTTCAGGGGAGCTCTATTTAGACTCTTTAACTTAATTCATTTTCAACAAAAACAGATAAATCAAGACACACTTAAGTCTGAGACACAAAGTTAGACAAGGTCATACCATTACTGCAATTGCAGTGGTCAACAACATCCAGCTCCACCTCAATTGTACGCTAGAACCACTACCAATGATCTGTCAATTGTTAAATCCCCTCTCTAGGGAGGCCAACAAACAAAGGTTTTCCAAATAAAACCACTGAATTTCATAAGGAAGTTTTTGCAGCAGTTATCTGCATTAGACATGGTATAAGTCTTTGCAGTTACTTGAAAACATGTATTGTATTTTTTTGAGTACATTTGCCAAGAAGAGAAACAAAACAGCAGGAAAGAAACTCATATTCCTGTTAGCCCACCCATATTCACTCAACTGCTCTGTGACCTTGAAAACAAAAAGGCGGTTTGAACAGATGCATCTTCTAGCTAGCTAGGTCAAGAGTATAGATCACTTCCTAAAGGCAACCAAAGGAGCTCTCACAGACTGCAAAAAGAATTGAATTTCAAAGATAATGCCCTCTAGCGAGACTGTTTTGCCACATAGTCATAGGAATTCAACCTTGGAGACGGAATGTAATGGCATTTCAAACAATAGCCGCAGCAAAAGGGCACAGGGGAAGAAGCAGCTCCATTGCTTTTACAAGCAGCAAGTTTTAAATAGAGAGGGAAATTCCTCCATGCCATATGGCAACATCATTATATGACACCATAACCAAGTCTGACTACAATTTAAAAACTAATGAAGTGCAAACTAACACGTATTATAAGCCTGTTACCTGGGACGGCACTCAGCTTGTTGAGAGGCTTGTTCAGAATCCTCAGTTATGAGATGCAATCTCTGAATCTGCCAGTGCAACACTAATCATTACTTAGAGGAAGTCCACGGTTTTACGGAAGTCAGATAATGATGAGAAACATGATGAAGTGCTCTACACTACAGAAAACTGCTTCAGTGACAGCACAAAGACTGTACTAATTTTATGATCTGTGGCTGGCAACCCCTGTTAAATTGTATTAAGGAACCACCATCAGACCCTGTAAATTGATGCAGTATCCATTTTGCATCTCACAAAAAAAGTGTCACTACATTTGATGGAATATGTAGAGGTTAATATGGAAACACAAGAATTTTTAAATAGTGAAATAACACATTCATTTTTTCTTGTATTACCTTTTGTAGACTTAAAAAAAAATCTAAGAAATTTAAGTTACGAAGAGCAGATCTTGTTTCTTTTACTGAAATAATGTTATTGTTTACAGTGTTACCCTGAAGGTTTTATAGTCATTTTAACACTAAAGTTAAAGATGGTATCATGGGATCTGTTAGAGAATATGTACCTAAACCTAGCTGACTACCTGTCCAGGCTTCAACTTGCATCATCATTACACAGTATTTTTACATTTTATGCTAAACTACAGAATGCCTTTTGTTCAACTGGAAATGTTTTGGTTTGAAGCATTAAAATGACAATACTGATACTAACTAACAATAGAGTTACTGTGTCTTAAGAATTCACCACCTGTCCACTAAGACAAAGTGTAACTGACAACATGAGTGTTCAGACTTGCTGCCATTGCAAAGGAAAATGGATTACCTTACACCACCCACAGAGATGTTGATTCTGAGGATGGCTATTTGCATGAACCACCTGCTAAGCCCATGAAGAAAGCTTTAACTCATTTTACTTTGCAACTGGGACATGATAAACCACACATGATCAGTTACTGTGGTAACTTGTTAGGATGCACTGACTCAGATTACTATCACATGAATGTACCCAAAATGTTCCCCTTCTTCCATGTCTGAAGGTCTTCAAGAAGGTATCACTATCAAGGCACCACAACAGCCATGAAATTGGGCCACTTTCAAAACAGACTCATAGCCTATGCATGGCAAATACAATCAAGGTACTGCAGCTGTATGATCAGCAACTGTATAGCTGAGCTAATAAGTATTGCAGGGTCATTTAGATATAATTTCCATTTTATTGTTTATAAGATTCAGTTTTTACAATGATGTAGCCCCCACTAATGGAAAGGGGTTTTTTATTGCCACTCTACATATATGGAATTGAAGCATAGAAGCAAAGTTATTCAGCATTCAACCTGTGGTAAAGCCAGCAAAAAAACCTAAGCTTTTTCATGTCTAAGTTATATTTGTCTCTTGATTTCACTGTTTAATCTCAACTAGATGTCTCTATTGCACGTGACTGAAATGTGCCGTCATTATGACAATAAGTACATCATAACAGATAGTTTATGCAAGATGCTACCATCAGAAACAAAATGTTTGTACATAGAAGAAGGAAGTTTTGGACTCTAGCCAGCTCAAATACATCAGCAGATCCAAACCAAGATCACCACACTGGAAACTTTTACATAAATGCTTAGCTGTAGGATTATAGGATTGAGGAAGGAGTTCGGTAACCTGCGCTGGATTCACTTGTTCTGAGACAGTGGGAGTGATTCCACTAACTTCAGTGAAACTTGGATCAAGAAGTAAAACAAGAGGGACAGGAACATAACATCATATTTGGTTTTCTGGTTTGTTCTTGCAATGGTGCTTTACCCCTGTAGCAGTACTGCCTGAAGACTTTCGCATGTTTTCACACTGCCCACGCAGTGACTTCATTGAATTCAATGTCCATTATTTAACACTGTCTCTGCACTTCGGAGGGACAGTGTACATGCACTATCTCCACACTAACCTTTATACTTTTTTTTTCTTTTTATAAGTAGTGGAGCAAAAATAATTGTGTTCCTCATTATGCATTTCCCTCATTGATTATCTCTATAATGCTTTGACAAGGAAGTTTTAATCCCCCTTCCTTCTATTAGTTCTTCAGCAAAGCACAGTCCAATATACATACATGAACAGCAGTTACACTTGTCATGGCCAACAAAGTAACTGAACAAGAATGGGATATTCAGATGATCATAACTGATTTATGAGCATCAGTCCCACTGGTTTCTATGGATATCTGCTTCAAAGTCACTTAAGAGCTTTTGGAAATTCTATTTGGAAATTATTCTTTAAAATATTTTTCAGAAAAGGGAGGGGCTCTCCTCTTTAGAGTCTAAACACTGTAAAATGGTCAAAGCTTGAAGTTTGAGCTCCTTCCAGCAACCATTATCTCTGAGAGGCACATTTATAACATCATTCCACAACCACTTCTAAGATGCCACAAAAAATCAGTACCTATTTTAATGTGTTTATTTCCTTTATACACCAGCCATTCATATACCTCATCGCTGATGCACAGGCTATCATGTTTAATACAGAGATCAGCTATTACTTGGAGCTCTTCTCTGGTAAACACCTGGGATACAAGAAAATACAATGCATTAATCATAGTATTTAAAACATACTCTGAAATTACAGTAGTGTTAAAGCAGGACTCTTACCTTGCCTATAGGGTTGTGCGGGGTATTCAGAATAATTGCTTTTGTTTTGGAATTAAATTTTTTTGCAAGTTCAGCAGGATCTAAGACCCAATCAGCACTAGATGCAGAGTTTCCATCATTTTTCTAAAAAAAACCCAATAAATTTATGCATTACTTGAATATAACAAGTTACAGCCTAAACAGAGATGCCCAACTTACCACCCTCAGATATTTTCATAGCCATACTTGACAACCTATCCAATCTGTCCTGCTCTCCTGGGAGAAGGCACTTCTAGGAACAGGCAGGGAGGCTAAGAACAAGGTAAATTATTGTGACAGTGGCTGTCCTCTCCTGGCCACTGCCTGTCTTAAAGCCTCCCCAGGAACTGGTTTCCAGGATCTGGTTACACACATGCTGATTATAACAGTGTGTAATGCAGGAAGCCCAGTCACATGACAGGAGAGTTTATGGCCTTCCCAGCCACGAGAACAAGCGTGTGCATGCTTGGCTGGAAAGATTGATCACCACTGGAGAGATTCAAGGTCTTTTCCTCCTCCTTGTCCATATGAAAATGGCCAAACAGTTAAAAATCTGCACCACTGAGGCTCTGGAGTTGCTGTAGTATTACACACAGACAATAAAAGTTTGGGCCAGTTGCTACAGAGAACAAAGAGAATGGCCACACTAACTTTCTGACACCTGCACATTACTGGGAGAGGGCCAGACCAAAAACAAGGGTGTGAAACAGCCAGTTTCTGAGGGCACCCAGAGGAACAGTCTCACCTACTCCCACTGCAGTCTTGGGGGTTTTGTCACTCTGTTGTTCTGATTTCATGGTGTCCATGCAACAGTCCTGCCTAAAGAGCCCCTCCACCCTCCCCATGCAAGGCTGCCAGTCACCCAAGGCAACGGTAACAAGCAGGATCAACACTTTGCATCCAGAATGATCCTTGCAAGCTGCCAGCATAATGCCAACAGTACCAATTTGAAAATTAACCCATACCAAAATTATTCTTTTTACCAATAAAGGAAACTAATTCTTATATGTATAGCAAATATGTCTACTGCATGATCGCTCCTTATTTAGTAAGCAGATTTTGGAAAAGAAATTATATTCTGCCATTGTAGGGGCTGCTGAAGGGATCAGAAATGAGATCCTTTTGAAAACCAGTAGATACACAAATTGCACTGATATGTGATCCTTCTTCCCTTATTTGTACTGAAAACATTCTCCGATGACACCCAAAAAAGGAGTTTTGATCAGCTTTTAGAATGCACAAACTAAAGTAAATGAGAAACATTGTCCCACCTTATCCAACACTAATAAAATATTCTGTCTGCTTTGGATTATCATTGTCTCAGACTTACACTATAGCAATCTATCTCATTTTATATAATTGGATATTATGAAAAACTATACAGAAAAACATTGCCTAGAAGGTGTTCATCAAACTGTATTGAGTATGGATGAGAAACTTTATATGATAAATAATTTTTAAAAAGCTACTCACGTATCTCAGTGGGATAAAAACAGGCTTTCCACCTGCCATCTTTACCATTGGTTCATAACAGTCATAAAATGGCTCTATTATTATTACCTGAAATTGCAATCATCAGTATCAGAAACAGAGAATTTACCGTGTAAGATACCATCATATTTCCAGATTTAATTTGGTGGTATAACTTGATAATGTTTCTGGCACTCTATCCTAATCTAACACTGCAGAATGTTCCTTCTTTTAGAACATCATATAACAATGCCTTCAGTCTAAGTATGATAAGCACTACTCATTTTTGACAACACACACAAGCTGTTCTTCTATAGTTACACATTACAACTATTAAGATATTTCTTCTATAGTTACACATTACAACTATTAAGATATAATATTAGGAATATTTGGGTCCTGCGCACAGATTTGAAGGTGCAAGGTAAAGATGAAAAGATGGGAGACAGCACCACCAAACTGTTGAACAACAGCACAGCTGCCCTAATTCTGTCCATGAATTTCAGGATTTCCAAGTATCTCACAATCTCAGAAGAATGGCTTAAGTCCTCAAATTTTATCAGAAGAAAATTTTCAGGTAGAAAAAGAGGACAAATTCAAGGAAAACTGCGTAGAGGCTAGATAAATGGAAAAACAAAAAAAAAACCAAAAAACCAAAACCAAAGGCTAATAGCAGAGAACTGTTACAAAAAAAGGGAAGTGACTATCAGAGCAACAGAAAAGGAAGAAAAGATACAGATGAGAATATATTATACAAGCGCAACCAACAAAACACTGAAAGCAAAATGGATGACAACACAAAAAGTTCTTGTCCACTACAGATACAAACAAATATCCCCCCCAAATGACTTTTAATATCATTGTCAAAAAGGCAGACATCAGTAGCGAAGGGATGAATCATCACCGCTAGTACAGTAATCCTAACAATCCTTTCTTTAAAGGGCTTTTTTGCTTTTCTGCTACCTATGCTGCTACCATGCAATGGTCCAAAACAGATACACAATGGTTATTCAAACACCAACAATAGTTTGCACCACCCTTAGTCTTCTGTTGCAGACAACAGCCCACAAATTTTCTCAAACAAGGAATCAGTGTGTATTGTGTTACCTAACAGTAATAGCGACAAAGAAACTGCTACAGGTACCGTAAGTATGAAAGAAAGGGGTTTGTGAGTTGGTGAATGATAGGAAGACATTCAAAGGATAGTCTCCTGATCACAGCTTCTGAAACTGTAAGTCAGATGTGCAACTGTAACAAATCAAATTAATGGAGATCAGAAAGAAGCCCCAATATTAACTTATATTTAAAAGTCGACGAATAAAAAACAGGTAAATTCTCATTTCGGTGAGTACACGTGAATATTTCAAATAAAAACTTACTTCATCTCCCTCTTCAATTAATGCCTGTATTGTACTAAAGAGAGATCCATAAGCTCCAACGGTCACCAGGATATCTGTGAGAGGATCAATCTTTCTTCCACAAACTCTCTCGTACACTTGAGACAAGGCTTTCACCAGTGACGGATGTCCCTGTTTAAAGCAAACAAATGCAACTGCTTGGTGTGTTCCTGATAATGTACAAAGCCCATGCTTGGGTTTTTTCCACATATATCAAAATAATACATTTTGAAATAGAAAAATACGACATGAGCCCTCAGTGTTAACGGCTGTTAACAGGTAGCACAGTTTAAAGTTTTTGCACCTTAGGGAAGAAAAGTGCTTTCAATGTATTTGTATCTACTAGGAAATTCTTTTTTTATATCTGATGCTTTTTAATGTCTATCTTATTATCACATCTCAGGATAGCTCCAGGTAGCCTATAGGAGTGCTAGGACAAGAGACAGGAGGAGGGAAGGGAATACTCTGACACCAATTCATCCTCACGCCCTTTAGAGTCTCTTTCCCACCTGACCATATTTCCATCTGAAGCTCCTTCTGTTTCTTTCCTTATCTTTCCACTAAAAATTATTTGGTGCAAGGGAAATCTTTTTATTCTGTTTATATTCTGCTGATAAACAGCACTTGTGATCAGAATGATGATTCATAACATCATATCCCAAATCTCAGAGCACCATTCACCATTTGTGTTCCCTACAGGGACATTGCAGTTAACATACTCTTCTCAAAATGTGCAAAGAACAAGAAAACAAACATGCAACAAAGATCATATACAATATGGAAATAAGAAGGCACAATTCTCTTTACTCAGGAAGGCTACAGGTTTCCTGCTGTGAAAACCTTTTTTCTTTTTGGATACTTGGTAGAAATAGAAAACAGCTCTGTAAGAAAATGCACCTATGTAACAAAAATCCTTCTCTAAAATATTGAACATTGTACCTCTACACACAAGGCATAAAATCATGAACCCTTCTGTAAACAAGAACATTACCACAAATTAAGGCTTACAAGTCACTGTTGATTCAAATGACAGCCATTTCTTGCCATGAGCATGTCAGCTACACAGGAATGCTGCACCACCCAAGTCACATTAAGTCACTCTACAGGCCGTAGCCCTACAGTCCATGAGAGGTCCAAGTGCTGAGAGCTGAGACAATGGCTCAATTATGAGATGGATGTGCATCATTCATACTCATCCCTCCCATATTTGCTACCACAAATATTTATGCTCAAAAATCTTAGAAGTGCAGAAGTTTATAGAGGAAGTGCAAAGGCTGAAAATGATCCCACCCATCTTTTGTGTGTCTGCCACTAAACAATTGCTTTATACTTTCAAGTTATACATATATATATATATTCTACTTGCAGAGATTCTGCACACAACTGAAGGTGATTAAACAAAGTGACCCAAAGAAGGATGGTAATGAGGCTACATTCACGGGGGATTTTTTTTTTCTTTTTTCTGTTCTTGCCAGGGCCCTGAGTGCAGTAATAGGCCTTAATGGCCCTGACCAGCCTCACCTGGGGCTTCTACCCAGAGCTGTGCCCCTGGTCCAGGGGCTCCATTTAAGTGCTATGCAGGAGGGTTGCTGGTCTGCAATTCAGTTACAGCCATGCCTGTACCTGGCCATAGACCCAGCCCCTACCTGTTGATCCCGGCCCCTACCTGTGGACTGATTCTGTGGCTTCACCTTAGACCTGCCTTGTCACCCTGGACCTGCCCAGTGATCGCTGGGTTATGTCTAACCATGGTTAGCATTGCTGGGCCTGACCTGTGGCTTGACTTCCTGGCTTGACCTCAGGCCCACCTCACCACCGCAAGCTTGCCTGGTGATTTGGGCTGACCTCAGCCACCATCTCTGGGCCTGCCCTGCTCAGGTCCTGTGAGACTGGGCCCTGGCTAGTGAGGCCTCCGCCCTGCTCGCTGTGATAGCTTCTCCTTTAGGGGAGCTGCTGGCCACTGCTGCTCCCTGTCAGTTCTAATGTGTGCAGATTCTCAGAGAATAAGCAAAAAGTTATGTTGGAACATAATGCACAATGATGCCACAACTACCAAAGCAATTGCTGACCTACCAGTCTATACAATGTTTTTCTATCACTGTTGCATAACGTGGTCATCTAGAAAAATATTAGACAGACTCCTTAGGGTCTTTTAGCGATCCTGACACGTGATTCTCAGTTGGGCAATATGGTTTATCTTTGCCACAAAATATAAGACAAACCAAACAAGGAAGTGGTCATACTAAACAGTAATAGTCCACTTGAATATCCTGCCTTGGACAACGATAAACGCCACACACTCACACCAAGCTCATGACATAAGCTCTACAAGCCACCTTACAGAATGGGTGGTGACTATCTTCAGGGGCAAAGACTTACTGTTTTCATCACTTCCTAATCTCCACTGAAATCTACTAAATGTTATGGGTGAATCTTTTCTTGATCCTAGAGACGCTGTCTCAACTGGTATCAAGTATTTCTTTCTCATTCTACCATTATCCTATCTGATTCATGTTTACACTTACCAAAATCAGAGGTAAACATATAATTTACACTCTTTAAACTGTGAATTGACTCTTCAAAGACAATCTGTCCCACATTTTGCTCTAGCTGAAGGATTCTGCCTTGAAGAAGTCTACACAGAGGATGTTCATTAGTAACAGATAAGGCTACTAGATAAACTTAATTTGGGACATAACAGTATGACCTACAGATAAAACTGATTTAAAGCAAAGTCAATTTTTTTCCCCCGTGGCATGTTCTCCACTAAACTTGGGTCCTCAAGTTCCACAGTACTTACAAAGCCTCGTGTGTACTGGTTCAGTCTGTCAACTGCCGCTGCCTTTGCCAGCTCTTCCTTAACATAGCTGGGAGGGCATATATCAGGAAGGCCCTGACCAAGATTAACAATTGAGGGATCTGCTGCCACCTTTGTAAATTCAACCCTAAAGGGAAAAAACATCTTAAAGTTAACATACCAGATAAAAATTATCTTTTCCTTCATTAGCGTTAAAAGGCAAAAAAAAGTATTTCACACTGCCAGATTCACAGCTGTGGAAACAGGTTTAAGTAGAGTGCTCCCATGGAGAGGTGGGGGCTGGGACAATGATAAGTAACCACAAGAGTCAGAGGGAACCCAATAAAAGGTTGACTTTCTGCATCCACTGATTAACTTTTCTGCCAGCAGAACTGTGCTCAGATGTGCACATGCACAAACACACAGTAACTCTGGATATAGGCAGAAATGGAACACTACCCTCTTTGCAAAATGAAGTAGACCGAATTAGAACAGGCACATTAAATGATTTAAAGGCTACATTCTGTCAAGTCAAGGTGTCATTTAAACTATCCACTCACCTCAGAGTGCTGTAATTTTTTTTTGTGATTTTAAGCAACAGACTGTTTCAGGCTGTTCATTAACTTTTCCTAGTAGCCTGGGAGATACAAATGTTAGGATTCTTGAACATTTTTTTTCCTCCCTTCACAGGTACACTTTGCCTTTTACCCTTTTCTCACTACCCAAATGTTAACAAGATTTAAAAAAAAAAAAAAAAACAACCAAACAAAACAAAAAAAACCCACATAGCATCACAGTTCTGTCAAAAATGAATACAAATTGCTAAAAATGAGTTTGAGGCTGGATGACCAAAACACTATGTATACACATATATATACATACAACTAATGTAAGCCCAAAACAATGTTTTCACCAACTAACAAAATCCCGTATTTACCAGTGATGGCAATATTGCTTTGAGACCAATTTAATACCCAGAAAAAAGTGTATTAAAAATAATGAGCTAAATTATAAAGACAAGTATAATGGCTTTAAAAAGAAATCTGACTCATTTGGTAAACAGAAATCAAGTGTAATTGAAATACATTACTCAACAAAATTAATATTTAAATTTGAAAGTCAGCTATACTACCATGCCCGAGTTATACTTGTCTTATGTGATTTACTAGATGAAGAGAAGCCCAAGCCTAATATTTAAAGCTCAAGAATAAGAATTAATTCACAACTTTAACAGAATTTGGTTCATTGCTCCTAAGCAAGTGCGAAATATATTTTAGCATAGATAGCAAATGCTATGTACCTTCTTATTGGCAAGAAAATATATCAGCCAAAGATATTTTCTGAAATTTGCAGATATTTTTCTTTTACTTACCACACATTGCTATCAAGGCCTTCAATTCGTCTTGTGTTTTTGTGTCTGAAGGCCATTGTCTGCAAGATCAAAATATACAGACAGAAGGGTTTTGTTAAGAAAGACAAAGTACTATATTGTTGGATTCTGCATGACAAACTTTCCTTCATGCTTTCTCAAATATACCACTGCCAGCTGAATTCAGTAGTTACACAAAATTATAGACATGTTCTTTTATTAAAGCTTCTATAATAGCTTGAATTCAGACTAACAAGAAAATACACAAAAATGTCCTAAATTCTCATTCATCATTATCTAAAGCCACTGAACTTTCAGCAAGGATGGAGCAGGGGCATAATTTAGCTCAATAGCTTTAAAAGATGACCTAAAAAGAAAAGAATAGGGTACATACATTCTTTTTCTTTTCTATGATATACTAACAACTTAAAGACTGTGTTATTTCTGGTCCAATTCCTGCTCAATCCCGTTTGGAAAGCGTGCATTTTCTGTGTAATTTTATTTGTTAAATTGATGGGTAAGAGGAAAATAGCAAAGACATTTCCTATTTTCATTCAGACTTTTAAAACTTTAAAGTATTTACTTACAACACAGCAAAACCACATTAGAACATGGTTTTGCTGTATATTCAGACCTTCAATTAAGGTCTTGGAAAACTGCTTTAGAACAGACTTTCAATGAGTACTCTCTATAAAAGCACAGAAAACTTTATTGATAGTTGTGGTATTTTTAAGCTAAAAAGAGAAAAGAAAGTTAGGGGAAAAAACCACATTTATTTCTATGTGCAAACAAAAAAGTGCAAGCCCATTTCTATCTTTGTAAACCAGCTTGATACTGGAAACTACATAGTCCCTCAGTATTCCAGACACTCCTGTTTCTTTGAGTCAGACTACTGATTTTAATGACTTTTACCACGGCTAGCTATTGTTATTGTCTGAAAGATTCAAAAACCATACTCTAGCTACCATACTGTGAGAAGAAAATGTCTGTGTTACCATTACACTCCAAGGTTCAACTTTGAAGCAATGGGAATGACTCATAGTAGAAATATTATGCAGGCACATGTTTGCACTCAACCTGTTTACAGTAATGAAGCTACCATAAACATAATGATTTGAAGAATGGGAAGCTATAAAATTAAACAGATACTTCTCTGCTCATATGTCTTCTCTACAGATCTGATTCTGACCTCATCTATGAGACACAAACACCAGAGGAATCAAGCACAGGACACCTTTTATTTGTCCTCAGGAAGAAAACCATTAAGATAACTAGACAGGTGAAGTTGTACTTCTTGACACAGAACATACACCATAGTTAAGAAGGAGTTCTGACTAGGTAATCCATACTGCATCTATTTAAAAACACACATATGGTTTAGAAGATGAATCCAATTTTACAGTGTATGTCTTGGTAAATATGATTAATATTTGGCTGTACTATATCTTATACTATATATAGTATTAGTACAGTATAGGCTGTACTAAGTTATACAAATAACACAGATACTACTTAGACTGAGCCACACACACACATCTTTTTTCACATGCTAGACTAATTCTCGTACTATAAGGAATAAGAAGTCTCATCTTCAATCTTTCCAGTTAATAATGAGAATTCTGTATGCTGCCATGGGTAAATTTGGTCCATTGACCAAAACAATTGAAATTGTTTCAATTTGCTAAAAGCTAAGGGCTTATCAACTGCAGGACTTCTGTAATTAACTATAATGTAAATCTTAATTGCATTAAGTAACCTTCCCTAGCTAAAAATGTATTGACAAGTAAAATAAGCCTTCACCTTACAGCTCTCATACTATTTTAACTTTAAATATTTAATGATTCAAATCTTCCTATTTATATTTTCTTGTGCCTTGAAACTAGTTTTAAAACAGAATAGCTGGACCTACATTCGTTTTCAGGTTTTCACAGATTCATCTAACAGTGGGGTTCAGGTCCACCTTATTACTTTGAGAAAGCCAATCAATTAACTGACATTTTTAAATGATACCTTAAGTATTGTTCTTTCTTCCAGAAGGTCATGAGAATTCTTAAGACTCTTTTTTGTTTTAGCCCAGTTATGTCATCACTTGATAATCTTCAAGCCAATTCTAGGTGCAGGGCTAGGATTTCCATGAGTTTAAGATCGGTGTTAAGCAGGAGAGGCATGTCCTCATCAAGCTCTAACTCTGACCTCCTGCTTTCCCTAACACTCTCTATCAGGGCAAGCACCTGACAGAAAGTCAGGTGCTGCTCGTATTTATCTTCCTTCCTAATACAAAGAAACTTGTGATTAAATTGAATGGTAATATGTTTAATAAAGATAGAAGCAAATACTTTTACATGGTGCATAATTAAATTGTGGAATTCAATGTCAAAAGCTACAACTGAAGCCAAGATCTAAGAAAATTCAAAAAAAACCCAGGATTAGATTTCAGCATGTTTAGTGAGAATATCCTGCTCCATTAAATAGCATACAAATACTTACAGCATATGAAAAACTGACTCGGGCAAAAGCTGACCTTCAAAGTGGCTTGCATGCCACTTCGGGCAAAATATGTACAACTGTCCAGTATAATGGTTTGAACATCTGTTTTGAAGTATCTGACATGTGCCTTGGTTGACCCAAGTTGCTGACTAGATGAACTCCTGTTCTGACCTGGGAACACAATTTACATTCCAGTGTTCTATCTGCAATGCAGAGTGTGACCTCCAACCACCTACCATGTTGCAAAGCTCTATTTTCTCTCAACAAAACTGGAAGACTTAAAATGAAGTTACACAATCTTATAAGCAGTTAAGCTCAGAAATTGATAAGATTCTGTATAAAATTAAGTTTGAGGTACTTATATACCCCTTGTTATTGCAGCATCAAGAAGCACCACTACTCTCATTTCATTAAAGGAAAACTGAGATACAAAGAAATTAATTGACTTACCAAAAGCCTGTGATAAAGCTGGGATTGAACCTGTCTCCTGTATCTCAAGCTCTAGTGCCCTAACAACTAGGCAATCCTTCTAGCCTGATATGTGCTAGATGTGACTTTAAAGACTGAAAAGGATACACAAAGCAATAATGGCCAAATTCTGTTATGCTAGTGTGGTTAAATATTTGACTGATTCAAATATCTTATTTTGTTCTTGATATTAAATGTTTGGATCAATGTACCAAGAAAGAAAGAAAACACAGCTAATGCATATATATTGGCAACATTGCAAAATTAGTGCGTCTCTAAAATATTGCACAAAACAGTTTTATCTATGAAGCTGAAGGAATACTTACTGCAGAGGCTGAAAGTTTGATGGATCTGGAAAGCAAATCTGTTCGTAGTCGGTATGTTCTAATGCCAAGGCAACAGAAGCTTCGTGAAGCAAAAAGCATGCCTGCATAATAAATGACCTGAAAAAAACTTACAGATTCCAGGAATGAGTTTCTACACATCACTAAGCAATTTTAAAAGATAAGATCCCTTTCTCTTCCCTTCAGTGATTTTGTTTCATTGAAATAAATTCTAGTAAATTATTACCTTATCACATTTGTAAGCATAGAGGATGAAACTTTTTAACTGACAGGGCTGCAAAGTGTTTCTGAACGTCATCTAGAAGGAAGGTTCCCTCTATTTGACAGCACTGATGATCTTTTCCTTGAATGAAAATTAAGACTAAATGCAATTCAACGTTCAAAGTCTCTGTTAGAATTGTTGTGAAAATGTGTATGTGTAATAAAAATTGCTATTACAATTGCCAATTTAGACAGAATAGAAAAAGAGTCAAAATTTTTAAAAGTCACACAGCTTTAAAACTGGTCTTCATTTTCAAGTGTTTCAAATCAGGTATTCTGAAACAGATAGTTAAGATCACCAGTCACACTGGAGAAGCAGGCCTAAGCACTTTATATAACTATACTAAGTTTTGCCACAGTGACTTGGCAAACATCAGATATCTACCATGGCAGAAAACAGACAGCTAGAAAGGACGTTCTGTGTGGAGTAACAGATCATTCACTGACTAGAGAAAATGTGCCCTGTTAATCAATAACTATAAAAAAGAAATAAGAGCTGGTACTTCAGGCAACTACTTCCAGAATATATTTTTAAATATATATATTGGATGACATTGTCAAAATGACTGGTATGTGTAAAACAAAAACGTAACCCATAGACCTATGTCAGAAACACAGCAGCCACAGTAGTATAATTATTAACTTTGTTTTCCATAGTTTACTCATTAAAGAATAGATAACCCCTGCTTCTCCCCAGACTTTGCTACTTGAAAAGGGGAAGAAAACAAAAAAGAAAGAAAAAACTATACTATTTGTATTAGAAACAAAGGAATGCCATTGCCTGTTCAAACAATACCATACAAGCCTTGCAGATAGAAGTAGAGAAGGTGTTTCAATATCAAAGTAAAATATCATTTTTCATTAAGAAGAATGGATTTAGTCCAACAAGAAAGTGTTCTTTACACTTTCAATGTAAACTAATAGAAAAGGTCAATCAATACTTCCTTTTAATGATGCTTCATTGAATGAGTTAAGTTTTAAAAGTATGTTGATTTTGCTTTTCCCTTATTCCAGTTCTACAAACTCAGTCTCATTTGTGAAATTAGGGTCTTTCTCACACAGTACTGAGTTGTAGCTAACTCAATTAGACCCTCAAAAATATGCGTGTAATCCCATTGCATTTAGCAATCTGCAAGTATACAATTCATTGACGCTTCCTTTATAAGAAGAAACACCGGCAATTGCCTCAACTCTGCTGGCCTGAGGGCTAGCAAAAATAAACAGCAATTAAATCTTAGACACTAGTCAGCAGATACGCTGAAAGACACAAAAGAAATGTATCTGTTTAAAAAGACCTGTAACTACATTTTAAGTTACTTTTAATAACAGCACTTGGCATATTTGACATAATCTTCGATAATAACTACATGAAATCAAAAAGATTGTGAAGGCCTCTATTTCTCTCTTTGTGTATGCTTACAAAAACTATTTATCTAACATACTGATACTATCTATCTTAAAATGCGACTATAACAATAGTGCTATTCTCCCAGGGTCAGACCAGAGACAGGATTACTCTTGCAGCACACTGCGAACACTTGCAGTAGTTAGCACAGAGGGACAAACATGCATATCTTTGCCTGTTTCATTTTGTGTTGAGGAGTAGCAAAATTAAATAAAAAACTTGCAAAACTTACATGCAAAACTAACTTGCAACTTTTCTAAGAAAAATTATTAACAGCTGTAAATATTTCTAGCATTAGTGCCATGCTGCACTGAAAGTGTGGTATTTGACAAGCCATTATTTGACACAAGGCAATCATACAAAAACACAACATAGCATGAGGAGCTGGAGACCTGTATCACTGTGGCATGGTCAGTCTCTGCAAGTACCTGAAATGCCTGAAGTAAAAAATGATACCCACCTTTAACACCACAGAAATGTAGAAATTGTGAAAACTTTATGAGGAACATAGTGGAAACAATACTTTGCTGAACAGCCTCAGTAAGGAAAGTCAAGGCACTAGCATGTAACATTTGTCCCACTGCATTTCAATCTTTGTGACACTTTCCCAGCAAATGCTGAACAGCATTTCTTCAGACTCAAGAGCACTCAGAGACAAGACTACTGGCCACTAAATAGGAAAGCCTCTTATAAAATACTTTTATGACTTTTTTTCTTTCTAAAAATACCTCTTCTATCTTCTGCAACACTAAATACTCCCATTTAAGCTAGTGTAGGAAGGCAAAGGCCTCCTTAATATAACCAGACACTCTCCCACACTGATCTCAAAAAAATGCAAGACCTACTCTTTTTCTTTTCTTTCCCAAACACACACATTCTCACTATAATTGTATATGGCATGTTAATACATATCACAGGCTCAAGAGAATTATTTACTGTTACTTTTAGGATGAGTGCACACTTAATTATTACCTCTGTATGTGTTTTGGCAATGACCTAGTATGTATAAGACATCAATGAGATGTTTTATAATGTCCTAAGGTAAGGTTTTCTCATCAAGACAGAGAGTTGCTTCCAGCTCAGGAAAGTTACACAGTAGTAGGCATCTACAGAGGTATTGAAAACCCTGTTTCAACTCTCCTAAAAATTTGTAAGGTTCTTCAAACACAGAAAGTGCACTGGTCTTTGTGGGGGAATAAAAAGGTATTGATTTTTTCTTTCTTAGTCTTATTAATGTCTCTCTGTTCAATCTTGGAGCCAGGCCCTGGCTTTTTGGCCAAGAGTCATGTCTGTTAAGCTCAGAAATTAACAGTTAGGAATACTTTTCATCCCATTCTAATTTTCAGTGCTCTGAAGCATTCATGCTTTAACTCATAGTCAGTCCTCCTGGAATTCAGGCTTGCATACTCATAGAGAAAACTTCAGAAAAAGAACATATTAGGGGAAAAAAAGGATAACGAATGACTACTCCTGCAGCTTCCTATTTTTTTAGGGGAGTGAGAAGCAAGGAAGGCTACCAGAAAGGTCAACACAGTAAATGTTTTTTAGTGGGGCTGGGAGGAAGACACATTCTGGTTGTTAATCTGGTTTAAACTCAGATTTGGTGATTTAAACTAGACTGGAAGATATAGTTAGACTTTGTAATGGAAACCCTATGAATACATCTGTTTACTAACAGTCATTTAGCTCGTGCTGTGCTCTATAATCACTCCAGCACAGACACAACCTCTGAGTTGCAGGCTCTTCTGCTCCCTTCACAACAGCTACCCAGCCTCCTGGTCATACAGTACCCTGACCTCAGATGCTGCTGTACCACAGGGGTGTTTTATGAAAAGTTATATGTTTGTAATGAATTTTTTTTTTCTGTTTGAAACTAAAGGCCAAATGCTGCTGCCCCTTCATTTCTGAGCTTCAGTTATACTACCTCTATAAAAACAATGCCTCTCAGCTTGAAAGACTTATGGTCAGACCCCTTAAGCTGCTGCATTTTTTCCATGTAACAAGTAGTCTCATTTTACTGTGCAGTCTCAGTGACAAAAGTCACTAGAAACACTGCAAGCCCATCAGCCACCACAATAATGTAAATATCCCTGTTATATTTGTTTTGTGTTTAATATTTGTGGGATATGCAAACCTGGAAAATGTTACATCTCAGCCAAACTTTGTGAAGCCTTTGAAAGACTGTCCTCTTCGTATGCATCAAGAGGATGAAAGCTTTAGAGAAAGAAAGGGTGCCATCTTACCGAGGCCTCTCCAAAACTTTTTTTCCTACCATCTAAGAGTAACAAATGACATGTCAAGCCAAGAGAACTGTTGCTAAAATTGCTGGACTCAGGGAAGTTGGGTATTCTTATGAAGGGCACTGAACTTAAAAACTGCTGTACTGTAAAAGATTTGTTGTGGTAGTGTAGTCAATCAGGAGCCGGTGGAAGGCCAGGACTTACGTAAAGTTGGTAAGGGGGATTCAGACTGGAACGTGGAATGTCTAATCAAAAATTATCGTCCTTGGGAGTGAAACACATCCTGGAGAAATATGTAAGCTAATTAAGATGTTTTGGGAAGAGTCTGAAGCTACTAGCAGAAGTGTGATAAGAAGTACCCTCATGTGAACTATCCTCGTTATAATACTAAAAGTCACACCCCTTGAGCTGGAGACCCCAGCCCAAGCAGAGACCCCTCACCTTTGAGCATGCGCAGAATATTAAAGTAGTACCATAGCTTTAAGATTGAGACAAGAAAATGTAGACCAACAGAAAACCGCTTTGCATAATTACTTATGCATATGTATAATTAGATTGTATAAATATTGTACCTGCATGAACTAGCTGTGTGCTAGCTTTGTGAGATTACCACCTAGCACCTGGTTTTGCACAAAACCAGAAATAAATTGATATCTCGGCTCTGTGTGTGTATTGGGTGTTGCACAACTGAGTAACGAACTCCGTTTGTGAGACAACAGTAGTCAAAATTTTGTTATTTCTTCTTCCATAATCTACATGGAATGGAGAAAACTGAGCATGGAGAAATAAATTTTGCAATATGGAATGAGGAGAGGGATAAGGGGGGGGGGGAGGTGTCTTACTTTTTTCCCCTCAAATAGCAGCTTTGCCATTTAGCCACTTTATATGGCGCTTATGCTTTCACAGACGCCCTCTACCCACGCATATTTTCAACCTGAAGCACTCCGCGTTTGCAGCACAAAGTCTGAAAGGCCAGAAACTGCCGGGCACTTACCCCGCCCTCACCGACAGGCCCCGCGTTCAGCAAAGGGGAGGGAGCCGACCGGCCACGGGCCGCCTCCGCCCATTACCACTCCGCATTTCCCGGGCCCGCGGTACAGGCTCCCGGCCGCTCTGAAGGCCAACAAACACGGCCACCCGCCACCCCCAGCTCCGGCTGGGTGCTGGCGAGGCCCAGCCCGCCCCGAGGCCGCTTCCCCCGCAGGCCCTCGGCGGAGACAGGCCCCGAGGGCGCGGCCTCCACCCCCTGCCCGCGCCACCGCAACTCACCGCCCCAGCGCCGCCTACCCCCGGCCGCCGCGCTCCCGCCCGCCAAGGGAGGTGCGGAGCCGCAGGGCGGAGCTAGGCGCCCGCCTGCCCCGCCACCGCCCTGAAGGGGCGGGGGGTGCCCGTCTCCCCCGCGCCCGCGGGCGCTCCCTCGCGGCGCCTCAGGGGAAGGGGCGGGAGAGCCCTGAGGCAACCCTGAGGCTCCCCCGCCTCCACGGCTGCCCCAGGGGGTAGAGAGGGCCCTTCCCTCATCGCCCGCCCGGGGCAGGGCACCGACTGGGCTGCGAGCGGCCGAGAGCGTAAAGCTGCGTGGCCCGAGATCGGTGAAGTCCAGCGCCGCATCCGGAGCGGGAGGGCGGGCGGGAACGGGCTGTCCATAGCGGATTTCCCGCGGGCGCCTCCTCGCCGGTGCCCCCGAGCCGCCGGGGATGTGAGGAGCGGGAAGCGGGCGATGGCATCGGTGGGCACGGCCTGGAGAATGCGGCGGGAAGGCAGCGCGCCCTGCCACGGGCTGTGGGGCCTCACTCCTGAGGGCAGGTGACCCGCCAAAGTGCAACGTTAGTCATTGTACCGAGGCAGCCGACTGAGGTGGCACTGCGCAAAGGTCTCGGCGGTACGCCATGCGGGTGAAAGGCTGCTGCTAGGTGAGAGGTCTGCTCGCAAAGTAAGGCACAGCAACTTGGCCGAACGTTTTAGAAATGTCTCCTGATTTCCAAGTTCTAGTGGATTTTTTTGTCAGACTTGAATTATGATTTTTCTGATCTCTTCGTGCTCAAATACTTCTTGATACGGAGCTACACACATGCATATACGTAGCATCTCCCAAGCAACATAAAAATTGGTGCTCAGTGTGAACTGGGCTAACTTGTTACCTTCTTAGGTCTGTCTTTCTGGAAGGAATGAAGTGTCAAAATCGTTAACAATCATCTCATACCTAAGTTAACCCCTTATCAGGAAAAGAATGGGGTTTTCCAGATTTCTAAAGGTATTCCACAAAGTCACAGTGTTTGCATTTCTAAGGTCCCTTCACAACCAGCACAAGCAGAGACTTACTCCATTTGTAAATGAAAAAGTTCCCTTTAATCAGCACCTCATCATCACTAAATTTGATTATTCAGTTAGAAAAAAACCCCATATATTTGAAATGTCTTTGCAACCTATTTTTGCTGCTTTTGTAAATCTTTACAAAACTGGTTTGCTTTAATATCAACATTACTGTACAGAGGTTGTACAACTCCAATTGATTTTCTATGCTAAGTAACATTGTGATCTTAATATCCAGTATCTCAAACCACTGCAGAGCTGAAAGAACCTCACAAATTAGATTTTTACTGGGGCCTGGCATGACGTTACGTGTCAAATGCATTTCTTGTTCTAAAATGTCCAGTAATACAGATAAATCTTTTAAAAACAACTGTATGAGACAATAAGAAAACACTTTCTATAGCAAGTCTTCATTGTTTTCTTCTAAATGTTGATGCTAGAAAGAGGTCTAGTGTATCAATAATAATCACAAAGAGATGGATTAGCAGGCAGAATGCAGATATTATCAAGTGCGATAGATACATCCACTACTTGGATATCATTATGTGTTGTGTTATATATGTAATCATCATATATATTAATATAAAATGAAAGAGTGAAAGCTGATTGAAGAAACCCAGCATCCTAGAACAAACTAGAACATCTCTACTTGGATGTAGAAATACTCTGACAAAACCAGAATAAAATAGCAAAATTAAGAAATTAGTCCCAGCTATTATTTTTTATCCTAAATAAGACGCACAAAGAACTTAACACTTTATTCCTTTTTTCTGTCATGCTTTTTGAGAATTCTCGTGCTCTCAAACGCGCTGCTCCTGTTGGCAGAGAGGACCTCTCCAGGCATCCACCGGAGGGCAGCAGATCCCAACCCTTGCCATGTCACAAGGCGGTTCAAAAAGTAAAAAGAAACTTTAGCCTTCCGTTGGCCGTTCGTCACATTGATGCCCATATTTTTCACAGAATATGGTGTACAAAGCAGACATCACGGGGAAATCCGCAATGTTATATTTTCCGGGCTTCTGCACGACACCACTACTCTAGGTCCGTGATACAGATAGTGCTGAAGGGATGTTGTTAAGATACTGCTGCTTCATCCTCAGCTGATGAAACAAGCACTGTTTGAGTCCTTACCCTGTTAAGGGACGCTCAGTGTTTACCAGATCAACTGAGATAGTGAAGAATAAAGGCAGTTTTAAAGTCTCATCTGTCCCAACTGGCTCTGACATTGCATCGCCTGCAAGACACCTGATTATGTGACTCCTGTTGGTAAAACAGAATCTTATGAGCACGTGAGTTAATAGGATCCACTGCAGTTTAACTAACATGGCAAAGGCAATATTGTCTGCTCTATTACTTACAATTCTACAGCATCTGGTGCAACGGTTTGGATTTAAATTTCAGCTGAAGTAATATGAAAAACATGTAACAGGTCCAATTTATGCAACAATCAAAGTCTGCTGCAGTGATGGACCACTATGAAAATTCTAGTTGCTACCTATTCTCAGTAGCATTTTTTTCAAGTTCTCCCCCAAAATTCACAATTTAATTTCTTTAACTTAATGGTATTTTGTGCTTTAAGCAGGAAAGGCTCACTTTGTATATCAGTCAGAAGGTCTTGGAGGAGGCCTGTCTCAACAGTGTTAGAGAAACTGATTGGGCAGTTCAGCCTTGCCACACTTTCAGCAGTGTGAAGGGCCAAAACTTCTGTTTCAAAGATTGCTAACTTAAAAGGATTTTCCGAGTTCTGGCACAGCAGGGAAAACAGGAATGCTGACATCTGAACCTAATGATAAAGTCAAGTCTTTTGAATTCAGCATTCAACAGTATTCTTAAAATCGGTCCTGAATCCCAGGACTCAGCTAAAGTAATAAATTTAGGTATGGTAAGGTATTTGCTTTTTCAAATTTATCTTTCATACTTAGAAGTAATATTTATTTCCAAATTTAAAATAAGTAATTTTCCCAGCACCCACATTAAGCTTTTCTGGCTTTTTTTAAGCACTCCGAGTATCTTATACTGACTTTCAGTTTAGAAGCATCTCACTCACTTTGTAAATGCACAGTAATGCATCCTGAATTAATGATAAAAGTCTTGCATGGCTGGTCTAACCGCTTAACACATTTTCATTCATTAGAAGTAAGAATAAGTGCATTTTTAGGCTAATTTCTTTTAATATAATCCAGCTCCGTCTTATTTGTAAAGTAGCAATGGTAGTCAGGAATCTCTACACTTCAAAACAGATTAGTGAGAGGCAGTTCAACTGAAGAGGAGAAAATTACTTGGCAGAACTTGCATGCACAAATCACGCTATTAACAGTCCATAGAAAATCAGCTGACCAGCTCTGTTTTGTCAGTTGGAGTTTTCTACTCTAGCTGCAGTAGATAAGACTCTAATGAACATATCTTGGTCAAATCAAAGTAGAGATGAAAACCATAAAATTTAGATCAGCTTTCCCATGGGATATAGCCAGTACTTTCCAAAGTGGTATTATGCATGTTATAAAAATTAAGCCTTACATGTGGCAGTTCAAAAAGGCACATATGTGTTGTAATTTCCTTTTTATATGAATTTAGGGCCCCAAGGATTTTTTGTCAAGAGGGAAAAATACTAAATTACTGATGGGACATATAAGTCTTTGACACAGTCTTGTTTACTAACAAGCAATGGATGAAAGCCTGTTTTTCTGATCACAAAAGCAACTGGGCAGCAGATGAGAGAATTTCTTTGCTCACAATTCCTCTTCTTAATATCTTCTTCTATTCCTTTTCTTCCTCGGAACTGCACAACTATGCTGTGCTAACAGTCCTGCTTCTCAAGCAAAAGCACAGGAAGACATGCTGATGTCTGCAGCAGTTCAGTGTCTGGTCCTGTACTCACGCCTGTGCAATAGGTGAGGCAGGACACCCACACACCTCTTAGCCATGGATAATTTTGAGTGTCCCGGGTGGGAAGTATCATCCTTAGCCCCAGCCCATAGCCATGCTGCCACTTCACACTCTGTCATGTTGTGGCTGTAAGCCCTGTTCAAGAAAAATAGTATGAATCTTGTCTTTTGCAAGTATTTATTAAAGAGATGTTCTGAGAAATGAGTGTGACATCTTAAATACAGTGTATGATAATACAGATTAAGAAATACAGCCCAAATATCTCGCAGGCCTAACTTTATTCCTAAAGGCTGAGTCCAGCCAGCATCTGGATTGGGGAAGAGGACGTGGCTATCTGACTGCTCCCACACTGCGTGACTAACACTGGATTGCATCAAAGGAGTGTAGGAAGCTGGAAATACTTCAGTGAGAATTTCCTATATTACTCACAGTATGCAGTATTAAACAAATGCATAGGACTTTTCAGTCATTTGGGGTGAACTGTATGACTCGTGTCTAACTACATTTTTTTATGATTAAACAACCCAAATATGTGCCAAGGAACTCCTCATATGAGGCTGTGCTGTACGCGTTTATTATTTACTTTGATTCTCGTTCAAAAATAATGACTTTTTCTTTTCTTTGCCTGGTAGGCTGCACTGTAACAATTTACTTATCAGATAGTAGCTACTGTGTATACTTGGCACTATTTTAAAAAAGGTATCATAGCCAATTAGTTTGATCCTGGAGTTCAGATTATATTGGCTTTATTGCCTCTAAAGATCTAATCTTAGCAGGTGCTGAGAGCACTCCAATTTTAAATGACCTCATACATTTTGTACGTCTCAAGAAACTTGAATGTAACTGCAGAGTGAAGCAGGTGGTGGATAACTCTAGCATTCCTTAGCGGTATCCATAAACAAATGAATATTCATTTATTTGGATATTGTTCATACTGCCAAGGCTGATTTTAAATTATGTCTCTGTATCTTTGACTTCTTTATAAAATTATATATTTTTATGTTGTGACGGTTTGTGGACAAAAGTGCCTTTTTTTTGCCTGTGGAATCAAGCCATTAATAATGAAAATGGATATGACAATGGAAGTATTTTCTGACAGATTCCAGAGGTGCCTTCTTTGTATTTAAATTTGGGTAGAGATACTTTGGTATAATAGACATTTTTGTCTTATTTTTCCCATGTTCTCTAGAAAACAGAAGGCAAATTTCTGCTTGAGATGTAGCAGCGGCATGTTTTATTATGGATTCCTCAAGCTACCAGAAAGTGATTCTGTAACATTTTTGCTGACAGGGGCTACAAGTAGTATGGAACTGATGTTTTCACCTTCTGGAGGGATATTGGGAATAAATTTTTCAGATAAATCACTGGCCAGCCTCAAACTACACATTAGGAAAGAAGACTGAAGAGAATGAGAAAAAAAGGTCCAGAATGGAAGTGTGCTGAAAGACAAATAAATTGCCTTTGGTCTTTTGATCTAACAACTTCCCTGAGCATCTGAGCCTGCAAGGTACAGAGCAGATCCTGCTTTATTGTAAGGGCAAGTCAAATGGGAAAGAGCTTATACTGGTTGATCCCAAACTGGGTCTTTAAAAACGATGCAGATTAAAGAAGCCCTGTAACCAAAAGTGTTTGCACTGATCAGGTAAATTTTGGTAGCACCAAACTGGGGAGCGACATCACACATAAACCAAACTGCTTGCAGTTCTGAGGGAGCAGCAACTTCTGGTGAAAAAATAGCTGGGGACTATAATCAGCAACAGGATATTATCTGAAGGGGATGACCCTCTTGAGCTGTCTCAGTTGAAATCAGGGCTGCATCTCTGCAGCCTAACGAGTAAAGCAAGAGTGATTACATAAAACAACACAGTAAGTAGTTTCCTACTGGAGGACTTCTGATTTTTACTGTGTTAACCTCCACAGCAAATGTAAAGTTGTCTCCAGACAAGTGCTGAATTGACTAGAAATGCAAGACTTTGCAAAAGTGCTGAGCAAATAGAAGCTGGCGTTAATGAAATATTTACTAGGTGTAAAATTCTTTCAGCTCTGTGCAAGGTGAGTGAAATGTAAAAAATAAGATCGCATAAGTGAAAGAAAGACCTAGGACACTTATGAGAAGCCAGGGTCTGCATAAGAATACATTGAAGTGTATTTCCTCTGTTTTCTGCAGAAAATTATGTGATACAGAGTTTCAAGTGCTGGATTCTTAATTGAATTTTTATGACTTGTATTTGTAATACTAGAACTGTACAGTGGAGTCAAAGCATTTGTGAACAACAGGAGTGAATGGTATCGGAATCCCAAAGCACTAAAAATATTTTTTTTTTGTTAGTAGCATTCTAGCAGACATGCATCAGTTATTAGTAATGCACTATGAAGCATCATGTGTGAGCTGCTAATGGCTGTAGGGCTACTAGAGCCAACAAACATTTATTTTGTGTTGAAAGCTCTTAGGAAACCAATACTCATCTTTAGTTGCTCTGTCTACTTGGAGTCCACCTTAGAAGTTTTCTTGGAAAGTCTCAGACAAAGACTTCACAATTAGTCAATAAGAATAAGATGCAAGGAACACCAGGAGGCAAGAATGCAATACCATCTAAAAGAAGCAGAGAGTAACCCTTATTCTTTAGCATTTAAAAACCTGGTGATGACTAGAAAACATCCTGCTTAGAAAGGCATTGCTTATGCCACCTTATCTTGTATATTTTTTTTTAATTTCCTTTCCCTATTGCTGTTACTCAGGACATCTCCTTGACCCTAACATTCTGGTTTCTTCTTATAGATGAAAATAAACCTTTTATTTCCTCTCCAAACTCTTTGAAAACTTTTTTTCATGAGAAATATTTCTTATATGATCTTTTCTAACTAGACCTTCAGTGTGCTTAGCGCAGGCTTTGTTCTGAACACAAATCAGGAACCACCTATTGTGTAATCACCTGTTTCCTGTCTTCTAATGAAGGTTTATTCTGGTTAACGTCAGTATAGCTTTCAGCACTGTTACCTGTTCTAACTTTTAACATTGAGCAACACTTTGATCCAATCTTTTGACAGGTTTTCTGTGGAGCATCTCTGTCTCCCTTTTCAAAGTAAATTTCTCTGAGTGGGAATATTGTTCTAGGATTATATCTGTATTTTCTACTCCCCTTCCCCCATCTTTAGCTTATTCGCCGTCTTCCTGTGTTTTGAAGTCCACCAGAAGCCTTCATTCAGCAGAGTATGTGAACAGAATCTTTGTTCAGCAAAGTGCTTAATTATGTCTTTCAGTCGTGTTTGTACAAGTGAGTTAGGAGCACAAGCAGTACTGCACTGGGACTAGTTCCTCTCCTTGTGGAGAGCAAGAATTAAGCACAATCTTACTGATTTACCTCTGCAATTATCTCTCCTCTTCCTCTTAACACTCCCCCTCCCCCAGTTGTGGACAGTATTCCAACAACTGTATGACTCGAATGCAAGACAGCTGTATCTGAAAATGGTAGTTTCCATCAAAATTACATTTCCTGAAAATGTCATACTCTGGTTATTGCTAGCAGTTTGGAACAGATGGCCAGATAGGAAGTGCAGCGCTCAATTAAAATTCACTGTAGCACTGTTCTTGGTTTCCATTAGAGTCACAAAAAGTATGGCCAATGTTTCTCGCTCTTAAAAAAAATAATCTTTTTTCTGTTATACCCTGTATACACACTCTACAAAGAAATGCCTGTTGGTCTGAGTAAAAGATGTTTTTAAATATTGACTTAATTTTATCTGGCATGAGGCTTCAGTTGACACTTGAGTTGTCAATTAAAATCAGCACAGTCTGTGTAGAGAAGGTCTTTGCAGACAACAGATCTATATATATCTTTTGTCTGCAAAGTGAGGTTCATGCTAACAACCCTATATACTGTACATTTCTGTTGGTTTTTTTTTTTTCAGACTGCCTGCACTGTAATGGGCCAAAAATTTGTTAACATGCTGCTGTCGCTTTGCCTGCACTCATTTCCTCACAGGTAGACACAGAGAATAGGTAGCAGCACAGAACAGAGAAAGAAGAAGAACATGCTGTCTTCTCAAATGTCCTGTTTCGCAGGATGGCGTATATATGGTGTTGTTCTTGGGATACCCTGTGAGCTTGATGCTTTTTCACTGAAGTACATCAAGCCATCTCCTACTCTGAACAACTGTAGTGCAGCTCAAGAGCTAATGTGTCACGATTTTGGAGTGAATATGAAATGGCAGGCCCTAAGACTCCTAATTTTAGCAATATCTACAGCTTTGAGGTACTCCGCTCTTGAGCAGAAACTAAATTGATATTCCTGTCCAGTTGATGCTGGATTAAACTTTTAGGGTTATCATATTCATTTGATAAATGTAGAAGACCTTTGCTAGTTTCTTACTGTCCAAAGCTGTCTGGAAGGAGCAGGGGTCTTGCCTGAGCGAGAGGCAGGGGATTTGGGCAGGTCCCTCCAGTGCAGGCAGAGCTGTGACTGCCCGCAGATCCAGCAGAGGGAAGTGTTGTTCTAAAATACCCACCCGCAGTGAGAGCCTTTTTTGTTAACTGCACCAGGAAATCGACGACCTGGAGCGTGCGTAGCATGGGATTTATACATTCTCAGAAGGAGACAAAGAAGCTTTAGCGAACGCCAGAGAGAGCAAGTGTGATAATAATCAGGATGTGCCAGGGACTGAAATTAAATTATATGGAGAACTATGAAGCTTACACGTTTTTTTATTCTCTTCAGGAGAATAAATGGCAGTGTGGCATTTTAGAGGTTAAAGGGTTATGATCCGCTGGTTCATGCTTCAGCTAACCACGAAGCTGTAGCCTTTCATATCAAAAGATGGGATCTTGAGAAACAGACGGTCAGAAATGCACTTGGTGATCACAAGGCAAGTTGTCACAGGGTGCTTTATTCGAAGGACTGGCTCAGCTTCAGGTAACTGCTGCCAAAGCGATTGCCAATCAAGATGCTGTTGCTCCTGCAACTCGAAGCACTACTGGAGGGCTAAAAGACAAGTGTAATATCACCTCTCTGATATTAAAAAGAATGTTCAATAGGAAATATTTGAAAGTGAAATTTTGACTATAAATATTATCCTCTTAAATATACAGGACTCTGCTATATAGCTTTCCCTTTCTTACTACATGACATTTCCCAAAATTGTACAAGTGAAGGGTTTGAAGTAGATGTTGAGGACATCCATTAGTCACACTGAGCATAACATTTGAAACTGTTACTTCTTTTGAGATTCAAAGCTGCTTTCGTAACATCTAAATATCAAGTTAAAAAAGATCAGGGGATGGCATGATGTGTGAAATGAAACTCAACTTTCCCTGGATTGCCAAGCTGTTGTTTTTCAGTATCTTATAAATGGCTGTGACAAACAATTAGAAAGGGTGTTAGAGCTTGAAGAACATTTTCCAGATAATGTTGCTTGAAAAAGACTGGAAGAAATTCATCCTAAAATAATTGCACTAGGATAACCCCAAAGATGCACTTGATCTGCTAGGTATACAGTCAGGAGCTGCACAGTTAAAAAGAGCATTGTTTTTGAGTAGGTGGTTAACAAAATACTCCCTTTGCTCAGATATCATCACTCAAAGATTTGTGGGGTGTGATTGGTGAGTTCAGTGCCCCCCTTGTGTTTCCCCGGGAGCTACTCAGTGGCAGAGTAAATAAGAACCAAACCTAGAAAGTTGGGTTGCAATCTTTTGCTCAAGTAATTATGAACCTTATGACCATTAACTTAATTTCTGACTTAATTCAATACTTTTCCTTTCATTTTTAGCACAAATAGTTCTTGGTTTTATAATTTAATTAAACATTAATTTGTCTTCCTAGCCTATTGCTGACAAAAAGAAAATGCGGCAGATCCCGGAGGCAGGCTTCATTTTGAGTTAGTAGAAAGAAAGATTGTAGAATAAGATGTACTTTTGTTTATTTTGCTCACAGAAAGGGCAAATAGTTCCAGTAAGGTAAAATGGATGAAATAATTCCTCAGGGAAACCCTAATAGAGCAGAAGGTTTGTCCTGATGATGGAAATCAAGATACAGTCAGCTAAGGAGGTGGCAGGTCATGAGACAAAAGGGAATTGGTCTCCTGGAAAGACTGCTGGCCTGCTGGCTGCTGTTTACCAAACCTCACCAGCGACTCTTGGAGCAGTAATTGCAGCCAATGCCACACTATTGTCATCTTGGTGATGGCAATAGCGGCTTCTCTGAGGTTAGATTACTATCAAAGTACATCACCCTAAGTAGAAATTATCAGCCTAAAACAAATACAAAACAAATACATCCTTTACTACGCTACCAATATGACTGCAACTAGTGAAACAAACTTTTTTTTTTTTACAACATACATGTTTGCATTAGTGTTTCTATGTGTTTGGATTAAAAAGCAAGCTTCACTTTTTGTAATTAGTTTTAATTCTGGCTCAACTGCAATGTTTATGCTGTTATGCTTATAAGTATGTTGTATTTTAATGGCTCTTTTAAGTTGAAACTAATAATGATAGCTAAATGTGTACTGAATACAGTTTGCAAATTGTTATATTTGCAAAATTCAGTGTCTGTGCTGTTTAAATGAAGGGGGATTTTGTACAGCTGTGAAGAAAAGGATTTTGGTGTTTTATGGAGGAAAAGCAGTATTTTGCAAATAGACTCTTTTCCCATGAAACTGGTGACTAGACAAACAATAAACATTACTATAGCAGAGCGAGTGTAAGGAGTATAATTATATTGTAAATTGAATTTTGAATAGATTCTTGCAATGGAGTTGCTAAGAATGAAAATATGGCAGGAAAATTACTTGAGTAGCTTGGGCTGTTTGTATGACTAAGAGGAGGCAGACACAGCCCGTTTGCCCCAGTTATTTGCAGAAATCTAGGTAGGAACCAAAATTTTCTTCCAGGCTTTCACGCGTTTAGCCAGCAGAATCAGCCCCTTCAGACATTTGGAGGAGGGAGCTGCTCTGGCCGCTGGAGAAGGAGGAAGTGAAGTAGGAGAGTCAAATGAGTCTGTGCTTCATTTTTTTTAAAACATTGTGTATATTTGTGAACTTTTTTATATTGTTACCGGGTTTTCACTGGAACTGAAGAGCCATAGAAGGTCTTGCCATGCAGTAATAGGGACTGTAATGCAGTCTGTCCCTTGCAAAAAGGGGCGTGGACGTTGGATGTACCTGGCCCCAGTAACGAGACTACCCTTGCTGCAGAACGGATCCAGCGGCAGTGCAGCTGGTGGGGTGCAGCAGGGCTGTACGCTTACTCCGAAGGTAACCGCGCGGCAGCATTCCCGAATACCCCCGGTCGTGCTTTCCTCGGCCAGACGAGCCCCGCTCCTTCCGCTCGCCCCCGCGGGGGCTGGGTTCATCCCCTCCCGCTGCCCGCGCAGCCGCCCCCGGGACCCGCACCCCTTCCCCCGGGCCGGCGCTCGGACCCAGCCGAGGCCTCCGGTGCCCAGAAAACCGCGCGCCCTCTGTCAGGTTGAATTGCCTCTTTGCAAGCGTCACCTTCTGTAATCGCTATTTTTTAATCGCCGGCGATGACTGCCTTCTCACTTCTTCCACCTCCTCCCGCTTCCGAGCTGCTCGATTTGTTTAAATGTCGGCACCGAGGGGGCGGCTGCTGCCTGCGGCTCTGCGCGGCCGCTGCCCCGGCGCCGGGGGGCTCTCAGCCTGGCGGGTGTCCCCGCCGCGGGCACGGCCGCGGTGCCGGCAGCGCCCCCCGCCCCCGGCGGCGGTGCGGGAGGGCCCCTCCCGCCAGGTGCCCCCGCAGGTGAGCGCCGCGGGGAGGGGAGGGAGGGGAGGGAGGGGACCGGGCGCGGCGGGGCGCTTTTGTCCGCCGCAGCCCCCTCCCCCGCCCGCGGCCTGTCAGCGGTTCCGCCGGCCGCGCCCCATTGGCTGGCGCGGCCGGTAACGTGACAACGGCGGCGGGGCGGGGGCGGGGCCGGATCCGAGAAGTGCCGGTTGGAGCCGGTGTCTCGCGCTGTGCTGCCGGCTCCCTCGCGGACGGAGCGCGCGGGCGGTACGCCGTTGCGCGGCGGAGGCGCGCGCGCGCGGGCTGGTCAGTCACGCCAGGCCAGGCGGGAGGGGAGGCGGCGCGGCCAGGTGAGTGAGGGGCGGCCGCCGCTGACAGGTGCCCCGCTCCCCCGGCATGGGAGGGGCGGGCGGAAGGAGGGGGAGCGAGCGGGGGGCAGGACGGAGCGGGGCTTTCCCGAGGGCAGCGCGCTGCTGGCCCTCACCGCCGCCAGGAGGCCGCCCCCGCTTTTCCCGCCTCCCTGAGGGGCCGCGGTGCCTCCTCCACCTGCGGGGGGGGGAGGGGGCCGCCGGCCCGCGGGGCGCCCGGCGCTGCCCGCCTGCCGGGCGGCCCGGTGAGCCTGCGCGGCAGCTACCGTTTCCCTCGGCGGCGCCCTGCAGCGGGGCCGCTCACCTGCCCGCCTCTCCGCAGGCCGGCCGGGGGGGGGAGAGGGAGCGGGCGCGGGGCGCTGGAGCGAGTCTGTGCCTGCCCCGGGGCCTGGCGGCCGCCCCGCTCCCGTGCGGGTGGGGCTCGGAAGAAAACCGTTTTCTGATTTGCGTAACCGATATTTACACGTGTCCTCAAGTGACCCGGGGCGCTACGGGGCGCTACAGGTCGCCTGGGGCTTCCTTCCTCTCCCCCGGGCTCGGGCGGCAGCAGCCACCCTCGGCCCCAGGCGTGGCGGCCGCACCTGCCCTCGAGCAAAGGGCAGGTGGGTGCCAAGTCCCAGCTGCTCCGAAAGGGAGAGAAGACTCAAACTCAGTGTTGAGGCCTGACAGAGCTCTGTGTGAAATAAGAAGTGTCCTTCTCTTTGTTGTTCTCTTCCTTTCCTCCGTCTTGCCGATGCATTTCTCATCCCCAGCAAGACAGTGATCTAGTAGCAAGGGGTTTCTTGCGTGGTAGCTTTTACTTGCATCCTAGCCGAGTTGTTTTAGTGACGTAAGGCTTACTTTGTGCCGATCTGTTCTGTGGTGAAATTGAGGAAGCTTCCTGGCTTCAATTAAGAATTTGTCTGTGGTGAATGCTGCAATTAACCAGTTCTGTAGGAGTGATTAAAGCGGACTTCCCTAAAGCTTAATTTTATATGAAGATTGTCATTAATTATGCTGGTCAGGTAAACTGTGTTTGGATTGGCACCTAGCGTGGTCATTTAAAACAATACCTTTGAGGTAGTGCTAGAATAAGCTGGAGCGATGTGGTCACTTGCAGTTTCAAGTATTTAAGCTACATGTTCTGCTGACTCCCAGCTTTCCTTGTCTGCTGAAGTGATAAGCTAAGGCATTCATTATTTCCCGGTGTCTCAGAATTTTTCCTTATGTACCTTCCTAGCAGAGAGGGCAACACATCAGGGCTTATGGACCTATCTTGTTTGAGTTCTTAAACTTTCAAGGAGGGGGATAGCCCACAAGGCTGAAGTATTGAAATCTTACAGTATATTGCTCACAGAATTTATTATGTGTTGTCGAAGTACATCGCATGTGTTTTCTTTACTCTGTGTAACTCAGCTGACTGTGTGGGGAATAGAAGAGTTATCCTAAGTAGTACTTTTCTTCAGTATCTGTGGTGCTGAGCAGGGCAAGGGACATGAAATGAGAGCAGAGGGGAGAATGATGGTAGTGGAGAACCAAGACTTAGGATAGGGTACAAGTTTTCTGAAGGGTTTTCCCCAGTGTTTAAAACATTCTGTTGTAGCTAGATAACAAAATGTTTATCACAGAGTTTTACATTAGCTTATATTTTTACATTCTTCTGAATTTTACATTAGTGTAATGTGGCTGAGTTTCAACTTCAGTAGGATCCATGTAACATTTGGAAATTTGCAGTATTAACATGCTTGTTCCCTTGCACTCTTGAGAGAAGAGAGTTGCTGGTCTGACTCTTATTTTTTTCCTTTTTCAGGAAAATAGGATTCTCATGGGGAGAAAAAGAATTTTTCTTTTTGTTTCTTGCAAGATAGCAATACAGCTGCTCTTTAAAGCTGATGAAAGCATGTTGAGTAAATTTTAGAGAGGGACCAACAATGCTAAAGAAACATCCACCAGTATTTCAGCATTGTAAAATGAACTTTGTAGAGCAGTATGCGACTGCCAAAGAAGTATTTTTATAATGGATTTCTGGAGTGGGGGTGGGGTGGAGGGGGAAATCTTGTGTTCCTTTACCTGCTACTGTGCCTGCTCTGCCTGACATGCTACAGGTAGCGAAAGAGACTGTGGC
The DNA here is from genome assembly GCF_035582795.1 of Mycteria americana. Taxonomy (NCBI): domain Eukaryota; kingdom Metazoa; phylum Chordata; class Aves; order Ciconiiformes; family Ciconiidae; genus Mycteria; species Mycteria americana. The sequence continues at coordinate 52,265,657 of NC_134371.1, read as the reverse complement.
ACTAGTAATACTACTTCAGTTTACGATACCTGCTGCTAAAGCCATAAAGCTTTGCTCAGCTGGGATTAGAAATGGATATTTTATGTGACTAAGGGGATGAGGTGTGGTTTATGCTGGTCTCTATGTTGCCTATCTAAATGTTTCACAGTGCTGTCTGTATTCTGTGTGCTAACCTGTGGGCTATATTTATCCCTTCTGTAGGCATCCTTATAACAGCTGTTCAGTTGTCTTGCAAATAGTGTTATTCTGCCAGTTGCTCTTGCAGTCATTCTTTTTAAAGATGTTAGAAGTCTGTGCTGTGGTTATGAAGATATTTGGTTCAGATACCATGGGTATCCATGTAGAAGGTCGAGGAATGTAAAGGGGAATTAATATTCTAATATTAATGCTGTCATTATATGCTGTCATTTTAATGTTTAAGTGGTATAGATGATATGTTGGTTTAGCAACATAGATCTATTATTAATGTGCTAATAATTAACTAATAAATACTATACTTTATTCTTCTTAACTGGTGACAAGCTATGGTATGCCTTGCCTAATACATGTTTGTATCCTGTATGGAGTGAGTTCAGAGCCATGCATCACAAACTTGTAACTGTGCTTTGTGGTAGCTGGTAAACGCAGCTGAGAGGCTGTGGCCTGCATTTTATTAACCTTACCAGTACCGTGTGGGCAGTCAGCCTCATTAATGTCAGAAAGCTTGTTATGAATCATGTGGTCTTAAGTTATTAATAACTAAACTGCTTATTTGTATGAACTATCTTGCGTTGAACAATTAGAGTTGTACCAGACTTGGTAAGCTGGCTTCAGTTTATTGTAGTTATGCTTGGGTTTGGTGATTCTTTTCCCCTAGAGTTGTTAGTGTGCTATGAACTAGTTCTGGATTTAATTTCTAGCTAGGTGGAACCAAATTGTAATTCAATATTAAAATAAAGTTTCATAATACTTGTGAACAGTTTCCCCAATTATTTGATTTAAACTTACTGATATGAAAAGACTATACTTTCTAGCAGTGTAGGACACTGGAAAGAAGGCAGATGATGCAGCTCTCAAGAAAGCTCTTGCAAATGCGGTTTAGGGTATAGTGCTGGCACACCCTTCTTCGATGTACACCAGAGAGGATTCTAGGGTCTTTTGACAATCAGAAGGCGATTGTGGGGAAAAAAACTCGTAATGCAGTATCTTCAATTTAATTCTCATTGGTGCCATTCTGTTTCAAAATAGTGTCTTCACATACCTTGAATTAAATTATGTGAGTGCATTTCCATCAAAAGTGCTTAGCTTCTCAGTATGTTCTGATACTGTAAAATGGCATGCAGTTTCTTATACTGAAATTGAGAATTCAGTTGATTGTGAGAAACTGAAGGGATTAAAAGTGCCAGTAAGGGATCCAGAGATACCAATAAAGAATTTGGTAGTAACACAATCTGGTTTTGTTGCTGCTCACTGTTAGTAGGCTTAAGACACTGTTACAAACACGGTTTGTTTGGGAGATACTAGTTTGAGTTGTCGTTTTAGTTTAATATGGAAACAAAGTTTCAGTTCCGTGGCACAGCAGGTACAAAACTATGGTCATGTAGTTTACTCGGGCTTAATTAAAGTGACATTGATTTTAAAGCTCTCACTTAAAACCTCAGGAAATGTAACCTCTGATTTCCCATACATTATTGCCTTAGTTTTCTGGGGAAAATACTAGTATTCTATGAGTAGTTCAGGTTGTCAGATATTTATTCAGATATTTTCTGGTAGCTAAAGTTCATCTGCATGCAAATGTAAAGGTCCACCGAGCTGGAATTTAAGAACTGCAAATTTAGACTCTAATGCTAAAGTATTTATCCTTTAAACTAATTTTTCCATCTGAATGAAAGAAAAATCTTGATGTGCATTTGTTATATAATCCAAAATATTTGAAGAAAGGAGGGCGTTTGAAAAATTTTAACTAAAACCTGTCTGGTTTTAGGCTGTGTTTACATTATTAACAAGATAAACTATCACTTCCAACCCATGCCAATGGAAGTGTGAAAATGATTATTACCTTGCCCATGCCTTTGCAGTACAGGAAAACTGCTTTCTAAGTAAATGTTTTTTATTAAACATTAACATTGTTTAAATACTAACTTTGCAATGACACTGACTCAAAGTCAGGAAAGAACCAAAACATTGCTTAATTGAAGTGAGACAGGATATATCAATACTCAAGTGTTTTACTGAACTGGAGTTGTTAAAAGTAGTGCTTCAAACTGTTATTCAGTTTCTTACAAATATGGGGCTGGAAGTTATATTACTTCAAAGTTCTTAATTGATTTGGGTGATGATAAAACCTTGACTCTTGTTTTTTGAAGTTATTAAACTTGGCTTCATATCAAAAAGTGTTTTTCTTGTAGTACAGCAATCTGAAAAAGCTTGCCAGTTGTTAGGTCTCCTCAGGCACTCTACTCAAAAAGGAAATTTTGCACAGTAGAAGACTCTATGTTGCACAGCATACTTGGGCTTGATGGAAGTATGAGGCGTGAACACAGGTGCTAAGCTAACTTTGTGTTTGTTCAGGAAACAAAGCGGGATTACTGTAGGTTTACTGTAGCATTCAACTCTGATCACTTGTACATGGTTCTGAAACTTAGCATTGTTCTAGGACATGCTTCTGATAAGCATAATACTGCTTTTAGTTCTTGTGATTGCATGCGTATGTGCAGTTCTCAAACTGTAGAGTTGTGTTTAGGTGTTAGTATGTAATTTGTACATATGCTATTACACAGTGTGTGCAATGTGAAATTTGTCCTTCAGTCCTTTCTTTATTAAAAGAAAAGATAACGTAGCTAGGTGCTTTGTCCAACTAATAAATACATAATGTAGAGTAATACAAACAGGAAGATACTGAAGAGATTGAGGTGATTGTGAGGACAGCATGATCCCTGCCGGAGGATTAGTAAAACTTATTCCATTTCCATTTCAGGTGAGTTTGTATTTGACTGCAGAGTTTCACAAGTTTTTCTTTTTTTTTTATTCGGGGTGGGGAGATTCTTTAAAAAGATAACAAGGTGGGTTTCAGGAGAGTTTGCATACAAAATAAGTGCCCGAGTTTGAATCAGATGTAAATTGGAAACTTATCTATTCCCATTATTTTATTTTGGAAGTTTAGACTGAACATCTAGAATCAAGTGTTTCAACTTGTCAGGCTGGCTTTTAGGAGTAACTATCTTTCCTATTAAACAAGACGAAAAGCTGCTGCTTCTGAGAAGAGATATGAGCCACTGCTGAAAATCTGAATCAGCTTTCCAATGTCAGAACTAATAGAGTGAAATCAGATGTGTTTCTGTGTTGCTGCCCTGATAATTCTATTTTCCTAGATGCAGTTAAATTCTCTGTGGTCTGTGAAAGTAATAATATTCCCTTCTGGAAAGTTCTTCATGAAACTTATGCAGTGTCAGGAAAACTTAAAACCAAAACACTGGGTTTTGACTGTTCTTAAATCTTGTATCTATATTTGTGCATGGTAATAATTATCTTGCAGAGACAGAATGTATTTGGTATATATTTTTGATTTGTGACCTCACTTGATGTTTCTGTTTGTTATCAACATCTGTTATCCTGATAGGACACTGTTTGGTCTTGGCAGTCTATAAATATTGAAAAACCATCAGTTTCCTTTTTAGGCCAAATATTGGAATTTTAACTTATTGCATTAGACAACTGTTCATATTTTAGAAATATAAAAATTATTCTAGCTAGAATAAGGAGTGTAAATACAAATTTATATGTTTGAGATTAGGCAAAGGTCATAACTGTCTGACCACTATTAGGACAAGTAATAGCATGTGTGCTTCCAGCTCTCAGAACCTAACAGAACCTGTAGTACAATTCAGAAGAGCATCTCTGCCTAGTAAGAAGTTCAGTGTTATTACTGTATAACGTTCCTCATAAATACTTTATGAAGAATGGGAGAAACATTACCATGATTTTACAGTTGAGGAATTTGAAGTAGACAGAAATAAAATTACTTGCATAGAGCTATTCAGCTAGTCAGAGGTAAACATACCTATTAACTGGGTTGGGTATGGTTACTGTATTGGACAGCAGTGTTTGAGCTGGGAAAATAATGTAGAATGGAGGTTCTGAATATCTAAAAAAGTTGGATTTCAGTACTCTGCTCTCTGCGAAACTCGCAGGACTTCCTATGGTATGAGGAATGTTGGCCCCTTCCATCTTTGTCTAAATGCAGTGCTGTTGAATTCCTTATAGGACCTTTATCTAGAAGTATCAAATCAGCATATGAACATGCTTTAGTTAATACATCAGTATGTATGGCATCACATTACCATATCATGAGTTACGTTGATAGCCTAGTTATAGCAGTATGATATCCTGTGGACTACAAAATTGACCAAAATGCTTACCTGACTTCTCAAGTAGGATTTTGTAGTCCACTCTTGTGTTCTGCTGTGACAGCAGTACTCCTGGTGGTGCTTGAAATGAATTCAGAGCTAGTTGAGGTGTGTGGACATACTCCAAGGCTCCTCCTTCTGAGAATATTTTCTGATTTCACACTTGTTTCCGGTGAGGTTATGGGAGTTGTTGTTGCTATTTCAAGGGTCTCTGGCCATTTATGACTTTTCAGTAAAGTACACTGAAAATGGAAGAGCATGTATGAGCAATTCCCTGCCTTTTCCCAAGGAAAGATGGTCTTTTGTTAAATAATCATAACTGGTTTACCCTGCTGGCTCTCTTGTACTTTTACTGCTCTTGAAGACTGAAGATGATAAACTATACTATAATTAAAGAATCTTCTAGTAGAGAAACTTTGTAGTATTTAAGCTGTGAATATTCTCCAGTGTTATCTTCCTCAGCTTTGCTTTCTGATGTCCTGAGCATAGCAGCACAATAAATGGACATAATGAGTATCTGTCTGGCTTCTGGAAACTAAGGGGATAAAAATTAATTTTCTATTGTAGTACTTATCTTGGTATGCAGAATTAAACAGATACCATTGAGGCTTCCTTTAGAATGCTGGAGGGATACTGCTGATACCATTGTCTTATGTATTCATATTTCTCAGCATGAGAAAGACCCAAGAATGCAGTTATGAGAATAAAAAGGCATTATAAGTGAGCTTGAAAATCTAATTTCATGCAGTTGGAAGGTGTCTGGCTCTGTGTTAGCTATGTTATTACTGGGATGAAAGACTTGATACTTGTTGTGTAAGATGGTTTCTGGGAGAGCTATAAAAGGTACAGCATGACACAGATATCAGTCCCAGTCTAGACTGTTTGAGATTGCTTTTGGTATAATCTTCCTTGCTTAGGAGAGAATGAGTGAAGAATCGTGGAGACTTTTCATACTTAATGCCCAAACTTACTCTAAGGTTTCTTTGGAACTTGGAAGTAAGGACTGTTTGCAGTATTGGTGTACTATTTCTGTCTTCAGTGTTGCCGTACTGATTTTAAAACCTAAGCAGGGCCAGGGGGAGGAAACAACAAAGGAGGCCTGTTCTTTTAGGTACCATTTGAGAGCGTAATCTGTGCCACTTCCCTGATATCTTCCATGGCATCTTTGGGCTGGAATGTTTGACAGCATGGCATGCCTGCAGTCATCTCTGGAGAGAGTTGTCTCCTCCTACGCTGGTTTGAATAAGCATTAGCTGAACACAGATGGACTATGTGCTTCCGTCCTGAGAAGGCAGATGCATTTCCCATGCTGTTCTATTCCCTCCTCTCCACCCCCAGTATATTCTCATTCCTCTTTTTCTTATGCTAGAAAGCCCACTTCCTTTAGTCTACTTTCTTAAGAGTCACCATTCCTCTGAGCATTGTTAGTCTTGCAGTTCTGATTCTGGTTTTGTTGTTTTTTCTAAATGGGATCATAATACTCTTTAGGCATCCAGATTAGGTTTGTACAGGGATGGTGCCCCTGTCTGCTCATTGGTGGCATGCTCCTTCTACAAAGGATTTGTCCAGGTAGAATTTTCCCTCTCTTCTTTTGGTTGCTTCCAACAAATGACTCAAATTAGAGCAAAAAACCTGTTGTTTGCACACTTTAACATTTTTTACACTTTCCTATTGCTGCAGTGTCAAATCTTATTTTTATTTAGTCTACCTTTCCTTTGTTCAGCATGGCCTGTGACCTGTCTCCTTTTCTGTAAGTTGCTTGTAATTTTTGTGAAATTACCAGCTTTGTCTTAGCTGATATAGTATGGAGTTGCTCTGGAAGTTATTTTCTGTAACCTAGGTTCAGTCTCTTACACTCAGGTTGTTTAGAAAACCATTTACTTTATCAAAGAAATGCACCTACTTGGTCTGGCAAGCTCTGTTTAATTTTTACTTCTATAACTTGAGTGCCATATTTTTTGAAAGGAAAAAACTAATGGATTTGTAACTGGACTTGTTTGTTTCTTTAAATATATATGAATTTCATGATTGTATGTTTGTTGGGTCTGTGATAGCATGAGCCACTCTGGGGTGATGTTGATGATTTGAGTACATTGCTGTGGGTAACGTAGTCTAGTATCTCAATGCTCTCAATCCTATTTCACAAATCCCTTAACATTTCATTAAAAAAGGTAGGTTTGTCTACAAGGACATAACTGATACATGCTTTGAATGTGCTTGGCTTCAAATCTATTTGTAAAAAAACTCTCTTGTACTGCTTGGGTGCTGATTCTGCTTGTGTACCTGTGTCCCATTTTTGGGACTTAACATGAACTGACTTGCTGTTGCATTAAATTGTGTACTCCATTATAGGCTGTCTAATGCCAAGCTTAAAAATACAATTCTTTGGGCTCTTAGAAGTGTATAGATACTTCAGAAGTAGTAGGAATGCACGCCCCTCTCATTTTTATTCAATACTGAAGTTTTTGTTTACTTGAAAGTGTTATGGGGCCAAGAAAAGGGGGAAAGGAGGCTGACAGAAGATAGCGCTTCACTTTGAATACTAACTTCTTTGTGTTGAAAATGAATGAAATGTGGCACCATATGGTCTGATCACATAACAGATATTTGGGATTTGTTCTTTGTTTCAGTTTTTTGGGCCCCTGTTTTTACTTCATGATCCTTTCAGAAGTGACCTTCTGGAAGACAATCTATATGGCTTGTGTCTTGCACCAAGAGGTGCTGGTCCATGATGATCTCAGTAAGAAAGGTACTCAGACTCTGTACAGTATCATTTAAAATGCTTTTTATTGGATTTGACACTAAAGAAAGAGAATAGTATAGATAATCTTGCGTTCCCAGCTTCTAAAGGGATGTGAGTTGTGCAGCATCAAATGAGCCTTCAATCATTGTGCAGCACACTGTGCAGACTCTGCCTGTAGAAAGAGTTACCTCATTTTGATCATTTGAGCTATTACAGAATCTTCTTACAAGAAGACAACTCTGTGTATCATTTCTACTATCAGCCAGGAAGGATGTTCACAGGAGAACTTCTTGCTGCACTTCTTGATAAAGACAGACATGCAGGTGGTGTAATCACTGGTACCAAGTGGGAGCTGCCTGCAGACTCCTCTGTTATGATCTGGCTAAATATATCCTGCAGCCAAGAGATCTGCACAGCACAGGCCTGGGCCTGTTAAGTAGCCAGAGTGGATCATCAGCATCTCAGTGTGCTATGGTCTTCCAGACAGAACTGCTACAGTTTGTTATACTCTTTTCTTTTTTAAAAACCTTATGGAACTCTTTACAGTTATTTTTTTATCCGTTAATGGATTTTGTTATGTTTCTTCAGGAATTGCCAAGGATACTTGTGATAGCAGAGCTATTTTTTAGTGGATAACACCAATGTGGAGTTTTGGCAGTCTTTTTCTATTTATAATTTCCTTTTAAAGGGGAATATGTGAAATGTACAACTGTTTGAAGAAATGTAAATTAATGGAGCAAATAAAAAAAATCTGCATTCTAAAAAGAGTGCTAGAGTTTCTGGTGAGAACACAAATTAAACAACTTAAATTATTAATTTAATATTAGAGTGAAACAACATATGTCTCTAAGTGGATTTACTCTTTGGAGTCTTTGCACAACCAATAAAAAGCACTCTCTTCTAAACAGGTGCATGTGTCAATATTTATTGTAATCAGTATTTTAGATGCTAATACATCTTGTAATCTTAAGTTAATGTATTTATATTTGTAGTTAAAAAGAATTAAAGGGATGAGAACACAAGCTGAAAATAAATCCATGGTCTGGCAAAGCTACTACAGCTTGGCTGCAGGTTTCTCTTAATGTGTCCTCAAGGAAAGAGGAGATCACAGCACTGTAATACTTGTCTGTGTAGTTAAAGTCCTACTTCTGTCATCACCTGATATAACCTTAATTTATGTTTTTTAAAAAATGCATCTCTGAGTTTGAAAATAGTGCTGGGACACTAAAGTGGTACAAACTTGCTTACTAGAAATGCTCAGATTTGATTCAGAGTCTGGATTCTGCTTGGTTGGTAGGGATCTTAGAAAGCACCATGACTATGAAGTGATATTTGCCCAGAATGTAGATGGCTTGCTTTCAAAGAGATCAGTTGCGTTGATGCAATTATGTGCAAAACAAAGCCCGGTCTACCTTTCATTTTACATTAGTTTTTTACCATTGGATTGCTTGCCTGTTTAAGTCCGAAACATGCTTGTTCAGAAACCTAGGTTTGTACCTACGTATCAGTTTTTCTTCATTTTGTTTTGCAGGTTTTTTTGCGTAAACTGCTTGTCTCGCCTACTGTCTATTTGGTCTTAAACTTGGGTTTAAATAGAGTATTTTTCTCATAGTACAGGCCTTCCTAGAAGCATAGGTTGTGACCTTCTGTTTTAGCTAGAAGATAATCCTTAGCACCTTGAACTTAACTTGAGGAGAGGGCTGGGGAAAGTGCTTTTACCAGTCACAGTATGGATGTCTGAATATGAATTTGTATTTAAAATTGCTTTCCAGGCTAGACTAGTATTAAATAAAAAGCACATTTAACATACCTTTTAAATACATATCTTGTAATACAACTTCATTACAGAGTTTAACCTTCAAAATAGTTGACTTGGTTTTTCCCTCCCATCCACTATCAAGAACTAGGCTCAAGTAACTTCATGCACTTGGGCAGACTTAGCTGATGTGATTTATTATCATGTGGCCTACAGGTATGTAATTTTAACTACCTGTGCAACCAGAATGTTTGAAGATGATCCATCTCCCTAGTGAGTGTTTGACCAGTGACATATTTTACTATCAAAGATTAATTCTTGACTGGCCTTCCTTGAATAGAGAAAAGACTTAATACTTGCATATTGATGGCATTTGATGAGAAATTAACTTAAATTAGTCAAGGAAGACAATGGTCTCTTCTGGAGTGCTGCAGGCAGGCATAGGTTGGAAATGTATGATGTAGTGTATCTAATCCTGCACAGTCAGATTTCAAGAATGTCTTGTCCTTGTAAAGCAAATCAAATTGGAGTAAGTTTATTTTCAATTTAGATTAGACTGCAAGGTAAAGTATTCCTCTTGCACTAACTGTACCAGTGAAAGAAAGTAATGGAATAAAGATGGGTATTCCGAGTTTAGGTGAAGCTGCCTTTAACATGTTTCTTTCACCTATTCTAAGGCTTTCTGTGTTGAACCTATGAATGTTCAAGCTTTTTAAATGGTTTCCTCAACTACCCAAATACACTTGCCATGTTGTACTCTATTTTTCTTAGCTTGCTGAAGGTATGGTAGTGGTAGAGGTGGGTAGTAGTTGCTTAATTTTGCAAGAATTTTTATCAGTTTATGTGCTGTGCAGTTAACTCTGAAGCAGTAGCAGAGAAGAGTAACCCATGTAAAGTAAAAATGTAAGTGTAGGCTAACTTACTAAATTTTAAACTAAAAACACGTTTACAATTTTTTTTTCCCCAGAAATTATTGGGCTACATAGTCTTATATAAGCAGCCTTCTCCAGAGAGCAAGGACTGCTTCTTAAACAGCATAAGACTTTGCTATTACTGTTCCACATCTTGTATTCAGCAGTACTGTCTTGAGAGCAGGAGTGTTTAAGAAAGGCAAGGCCTCTACTTAATCCAGACACAGATGGTTGAGATTGTCTGTAGTTGTAATTATGGTCTTTGATTGTTTGAAAGGCTGATACAGAAAACTTGTAACAGTGTTAGTGTAGTCTTGAATATCCTGTGCTTGAGGAATATGCTGGTTATTGTAGAGTGTGGGAATGTCTTCAGGTTTATTATAAATACAAAAGGATAATCACTTATACATGTTTAATTATCACCTGTGACCTTCTTCAGAAGGAACTGGAAAGAAGCTTTCTCTAATCTTGTTTGTGTGTTGTTCTGCATTCGGTGGAATACAGATCCAAAAATACAATCCCCATCAAAAAGATCCTACAACTGAATCTGCATGTGCACACATGGTCAAAGTACAGATTCTAAAAGACCATATATAAAATGTAGTGCTTGAATTGAGTAGTCTATTACTTGCCAATAGCAGGCTTACAAAAGGGAGACGCAGTCATCTGAATGCATCTGCTAAGAGTATGTATGACTCATTCTTTATGAAGTCAGACCTGCCCCAGAACTCTTGCAGTACCTGGCTTTTTGTTGTTTAGGGAATGCTTGAAAAAGGAAATGCCAATAGTATGCCAATAGAAGGGGAAGTTTTAGCCAGGAAAGATGTGTTTTGGGTGATGAGTGTGTGTGGGGGTAAAGTTTGGTTTGTTGTGTTTTTTTTTTTCCTTTGGGAATATTCATGAGGGTTTATTTGCAAGTGGAGGTTCAGGCTGTGCATGTGAGACCACAAGCAGGTACTAGGAATCCCATAGGAGAGTCTCAAAACTGCCTGTTAAACAAAATTGATTGCATGTTCAATTTATTATTGAACTTAATTTTGCATCCAAAACTTTGGAAGAAAAAGTGATACATTTAAACTAGCTAGAAGCCAAGTTGGTACTGTGTTCAGGAATCACTTTCGATAGAAAATTGATAGACACATTTACTTAGTATGTCAGCATCTCATCTCGGTTAAGAAGCACATCATGCTGTCGGAATAACAGCATGAGTCTAAAGAGATTGGCTGAAAACTTGATGGCTGTGTTTCTCTGAGGGGGAGGGAAAAAAGCAAGATAGAGGGGCCACTGGAATACCTGTCAAGGTATGCTTTAGTTGTATACATCTATTTTGATTAACTTAGTGTCAGAAACACCAGTTGAATACTTAATCAACAAAACCAGTGTAGCCTTAAAAATAAAACAAAGCATCCTGCCAGGTATTGGCTTTTTGTAGCCCATTATCCTTTGGGGAGGACAAGCAAGGTGCTTATCTTGCTGCAGAGCCATCCCTAACTAAATGTGCCTAAAATTATGTAAGTAGTGACCAAATGACAGAGTAATGCAATGTTAAGTAACCTTTTGGCAGCAGGGGAGGGTGGGGGGGTGTCTGATCCTTATAGATAGTATTTTTCAAAATGATAGCCTTTTATTCTTATTCTGGATATGTTTCTATTGATCAGATTTATAAGTTGAAGTAACTAAAAATTGCCTAGATGTTAGTGATCTTTATTACTTTATTTTTCTGACCTGAGTCCCAGTACCAGTCTGGGGTAGCTCTCCTGAAGTCATCACTTAGCATGGGGCTAAACTTCTGTCTCTCATCTTCTAAGAAAGATTGCCAATTGAATTAGGCCACTTTGAAAAGCTCTTATGGCTTTGATATGGGTTGAAAGCTGCTGGAGATGAGTGTTATCAAACCCATTACAGTTCAGCATTATTCCATTTGATTAGTCACTCTTAGCATACAGATAGGATTTGAAAGAAAACTGTCTTCAGCAAAATTAATTCACATTTATATTATGCTTTTATATACTATGTACTTCTCCGATAGGAAGCTTTATTTTATATACATAGAATTGCAATGAATACGCATGCTTCATTGGGAGGTTTCAAAAAGTAGTCATTAACAAGACCAGAGTTCAAGTATTTAAGTACTTAATATTGTGACACTTGCTTTCTGCTAGAAAGTGTTCTAAAACCACCGCAAGAATGTAGCCTTTTTTCTGGGATATGTGATAGGGACTAACAACTTTCCAGTTCGAGGCAGGGAGGTGACAAAGCATTTTATAGAAACAGACCTTACAAAATTACATGGGTCAGTCTCACTTTGAGTTCTCAATCTGTATAAAAACAAAACACTTTGAGCATTATGGCATTGCTTGAAGAAGGTGTATTGGGTTATGCATATTCTCAAGTGTACCAATATATTTTAAATAGAATTGGTTTAAGTTCCGTTTTCTGTTTTTCTTTCTGTAACTTTTAGAGAAAATACTTCATCAGTGTTAACTGTTTTATTGTACTTTGAATTCTGTCCCTTACATTCAACAATAGCCTTGCTTATTCCCCAAGATAGGTCTGTTACCAGGAGAGTGGTGGTCTTTGTATAAAAGTGCAAAGTACATATGTGCATTATTGAATTGTGTTACTTGTAACTTTCTCTAATAACCATTTAGTTATATAAAACATCTTCTTAAAATGTTAGTATCTGCCCAAGTCCCTGATGAGGTTTACATGTTTGCCAGGAAAAGAATTGGTCCCATCCTCATGCTAATTAGACCTTTCACACTATTTTAAACTCTCAGCCAGTTCAGTGATCATTTTGACTTTTCAAATGTTTTTCTTTGTTAAAAATATGCTATTTATACCTTTTGCTCTTATTTTGTTGAATCATTCAACATATTTCTCTCTTAGTGTGTTCTTTACAACTTTAACACAGGTACCAAGTCTTTCATTTTTGTAACAAAGTTCAAGTGAGAAGAATTGACTGGCTTTAATTCCAGGTTGGAAATGAAAAAAATACGTTTGATTTTTCTGTCTACATTCAAATCAAGCATGTTTGGCTTGAGTTGAGACACGATCTAGATATTCTTTGCAGATTAAAAACCTTAGTTTGAATGGGTTTAGTACCTTTGTGTGCTTTTACATCTACACATTTATATTCAAACCCCAAAGAATTATACCAAAAGAACTCATTTTACAAGGTATTTACAGATGTGTCTTTTGCAAGTTGAGCTGGAGTGATTGAAGAAATTGCTATTTCTTAGCTATGGTTAGAGCATCTCAGCTGCAGGACTAGTAACATTACATAGATGCAAAAACTGTTGAGCTTAAATGGATTTTAGTGCTTAGAAAGGGGGCAATGACAAGGGCCATTACTTCATCTCTACTTTAGGAAAAGCCACTTCCAGATGGTGACCAAGTAAATAATTTGATGGGGGTGGCATCTTAAATTATTCTAACTAGATCTTGTGGATCTAGTTAGATCTTTTGCTCATTAAATGTTGTATCTTTAAAACACTGCTGTGGAAGGAATAATGAGTTGTTGTTCTAATAATCACAGTTATTGGAGTCCAACTATTTCATGATCTGATGACAATGTCTTTTCTTTCCAGGAGTGTATTGTAACTATCCTGTCCTCCTTCAGCTGCTTTCCCTTGAGTGGGCCTGGTAAGTTTCTACATTCTATTAAAAGTAGCCTTGTCAATGCAAGAAGGGTTAACTTATTTTTGGTCATTCTTCTCCCTTCAAATGTGAATGTGGAGTAAGAATAAGGTTCTACCTTAGTTCAGCTGTTGTTTGTCTTTTTATAACAGCTTTTCACCTCTGTTTGGAATTGAAATGTCCAGTACCAATATATTATGAATATGAGCCAGCGGTGTGCCCAGGTGGCCAAGAAGGCCAATAGCATCCTGGCTTGTATCAGAAATAGTGAGGCCAGCAGGACTAAGGAAGTGATCCTCCCCCTGTACTCGGCACTGGTGAGGCTGCACCTCGAATCCTGTGTTCAGTTTTGGGCCCCTTGCTACAAGAGAGACATTGAGGTGCTAGAGCCTGTCCAGAGAAGGGCAACGAAGCTGGTGAAGGGTCTGGAGCAGAAGTCTGATGAGGAGCAGCTGAGGGAACTGGGGTTGTTTAGCCTGGAGAAAAGGAGGCTGAAGGGGAGACCTTATTGCTCTCTACAACTGCCTGAAAGGAGGCTGTAGTGAGGTGGGGGTTGGACTCTTCTCCCAAGTAACAAGCCATAGGACAAGAGGAAACAGCCTCAGGTTGTGCCAGGGGAGGTTTAGATTGGATATTAGGAAAAATTTCTTCACCGAAAGGTTTGTCAAGCATTGGAACAGGCTGCCCAGGGAAGTGGTGGAGTCGCCATCCCTGGAGGTATTTAAAATACATATAGATGTGGTGCTTAGGGTGTAGTGGTGGACTTGGCAGTGCTAGGTTAATGATTGGACTCCATGAATCTTAAAGGTCTTTTCCAACCTAAACAATTCTATGATTAAGAAAATTACAGAACATCCCCATTGCTTCCTATATGTACTGCTTAACAAACTATAGTAAGTTTCCTCCAAAGCTGGTAGTGTCTGTGGTATTGCCATCGACACTGGATAGTTTATTAATTTGTTTCAGGATGTAAAACGTGGGCCTCTGTTTTTGAGACTTGCCCTTCTGCCAAACCTTGGTATATCAAAATTATTACTAAATTCTACTTCTTGAAGTCTTGCATGTTGTGTATTTTATTTTCACATAGTTATTCCGGAAAAAAAATTACTTCCCAGTTGAAATACAGCAAGCTATAGGTGGTTTCCTGGTTTTTGTGTTGATGTGACTGTGCAAAACTTTGACTTCACATCCTACATGATCATGTCTGAGTGTGTTCTGTTCCATTTCATTTAGCTGTAGTAATGCAGAGATTAATAGATCCTGATGTCTTCAATAAGGCAGCAGTTCTAATGAAAGCTGAAATGTTTATTCTTTATTTAGGTGAAACCATTAAAAATTATATTCAATGTTTTCTCCATCCAGAATGAAGACAAATGTAAAGATGGCATGTCCAAGGAATTTTAAAAGGTGTAGACCTCCTGACTGAGCAGTGCTGTGTATTTTATTCTCTTTAATTAGTAAAGTAAGTATGAATCAAACCTATGCTGCTGGGGGTTGTGTGCCATTTTTATATATATGACAATATTGGACAATAAGAAGTTGTGTTAGCTTCATTTTCATTCTGTCAGTATGCTTAATTCTCTTGATGGGAGAAGATGGGGAATTATATAAAAGACTAATGCAAAACTGCTCTTTTGAGAATTTTTGTGTATTCCTTATTCTTCAGTTGGGTAGAATGATGTAATCTAGTAGAAAATTCTAAATTACAAGAGCCATCATGTTAATATATTGCTCTGATTTTTGGAATTCTTCATAAATGAGAAATCACTTTTGCTGTGTAAGTTTAGGACAGTGGGGAAGGCCTGCTAGTAATATATCAGACACTTCTTTAACTTACACCTGCTTGTTGCTTCTACTTGAACAGTACCCAAATGTTTGGTCAAAATATACTTTCTCCTAATCTCTGATGCTAGTTTCATTCTTCACTTAAATGTTTGCATTCCAAGTAACTTTCCTTAAAATAAATAAGATGATGGCTAGGGTTAGGTGCCAGGAGTTCTTGGATCCTTTTGCTATGCTCTGGATGCTAGGCCAAATGTTACACATACTTAAAATTGTGAAAACTGTAATAAGCTTCAAGTGTTTAATGGTGAGATAAATTGTTTTTAACCATTCTCTAAGGATGTCTTTTCTTTTTTCCTCTACCAGCTGCTGTTCTCTCACAGGTGAAAGTCATGATCACGCTAACAGAACTGAAATACTTAGCAGATGCCCAGTCATCCTACCACATACTAAAACCATGGTGGGATGTCTTCTGGTATTACCTCACCATGATAATGCTGCTAGTTGCTGTGCTCGCTGGGGCTCTCCAGCTTACTCAAACCAGAGTATTGTGTTGTCTTCCTTGCAAGCTAGAATTTGACAATCATTGTGCCGTGCCTTGGGATTTAGTTAAAGCCAACCTTAACATGACGGCTAGCTCTACAGCACAGATAATCATCCCGCTTAAAATCCAGAATGATCTCCATCGGCAGCAGTACTCCTATATTGATGCAGTATGTTATGAGAGACAGCTTCACTGGTTTGCCAAATTTTTTCCATACCTAGTGCTTCTGCATACCTTTATTTTTGCAGCTTGCAGTAATTTCTGGCTTTACTATCCTAGTACAAGTTCCAGGCTTGAGCACTTTGTAGCTATTCTTCAGAAGTGTTTTGATTCTCCATGGACAACGCGTGCCCTCTCAGAAACAGTTGCTGAACAGTCTGTGAGGAAGTTGCCAATAGCCAAATCAAAAGCAGTGATTTCATCACCTGGGAGTTCAGTAGATATAGGGGCCAGCAGACAGTCCCTGCCATATTCGCAACCTGGCTTGGAAACAACTGGAAGAGAAAATTCCTCAAGTGTTCTTGACAAAAAAGAAGGGGAACAAGCTAAAGCTATATTTGAAAAAGTGAAGAAATTCAGAGTACACGTTGAAGAGAAGGATGTCATATATACAGTGTATATGAAACAGATTATAGTGAAAGTCATTGTATTTGTAATAATAATAATTTATGTCCCCTACTATTTATCATTTATTACACTTGAAATTGATTGTGTAGTTAATGTTCAAGCCTTTACAGGCTACAAAAGGTACCAGTGTGTTTATTCGCTAGCAGAAATTTTTAAAGTTTTGGCTTCATTTTATGTTGTTTTAGTGATCTTCTATGGCTTAACTTGTACTTATAGTTTGTGGTGGATGTTAAGAAGTTCACTTAAGCAATATTCTTTTGAGAAGTTGAGAGAGAAAAGTAATTACAGTGATATACCTGATGTAAAGAATGACTTTGCATTTATTCTCCACTTGGCAGATCAGTATGATCCTCTTTATTCCCAACGATTCTCAATATTCCTGTCCGATTTGAGTGAAAACAAACTGAAACAGATAAATCTTAACAATGAATGGTCAGTGGAAAAACTGAAAAATAAGCTAGTAAGAAATTCCCAAGACAAGATTGAACTTCACCTTTTCATGTTAAATGGTCTTCCAGACAGTGTCTTTGAACTGACAGAAATAGAAGTCCTAAGCCTGGAACTTATTCCTGAAGCCAAACTTCCTTCAGCTGTGACCCAGCTAGTCAATCTCAAAGAACTCAATGTTTATCATTCATCACTAACTATGGATTATCCAGCAGTAAGCTTTTTAGAAGAAAATCTGAAAACATTGCGCCTGAAATCTAGTGAGATGGGAAGAATTCCGTTTTGGGTCTTTCATCTAAAAAACCTACAAGAATTGTGCTTAACAGGATATTTCATGCTAGATCATCACAACGCCATGTACAACGAAAGCTTTCAGGGGCTAAAAAATCTGAGATCAATTCACTTAAAAAACAACCTTTCCCGTATACCTCAAGTGGTTACAGATCTTCTGCCTTCTTTACAACACTTGTCTATCAACAATGAGGGAAATAAACTGATAGTGCTAAATAACCTGAAGAAGCTGGTAAACCTGAGAACCTTGGAATTAATCTGCTGTGATTTAGAGCGCATTCCCCATTCCATTTTTACCCTAAACAATTTGCACGAAATCGACTTAAAAGAAAATAATCTCAGAACAGTGGAAGAAATAATTAGTTTTCAACATCTCAAGAACCTTTCTTGCTTAAAATTGTGGCACAACAGTATTTCATATGTCCCAGTGCAGATTGGTGCATTATCAAACCTGGAACAATTGTATCTAAATTATAATAATATTAAAAATGTTCCATTGCAGCTATTTCTTTGTAAAAAATTACACTATTTGGATCTTAGCTATAATAAGCTAACCTCCATCCCTGAAGAAATCAGTTATCTGACCAATCTGCAGTACTTGGCTTTGACAAAAAACCATGTAAGTAGAACTTTGAATTATTACTTTAAAAAAAAAAAAATTCAAATATTGACTTAACCTACCATTTCTTCTGGAACAGACTTTGTTTCAAAATGCTTTTGTGGTGTTCATGATTAAAGTAAACCCAGTAAAGCTGCAAAAAGGGGTGGCGCTTGTTTAATTACTGATGACACCAAAGTTTTAAAGTTTGTGTGATACTGAGTAAGTACTATCCTGACCTGTAGTGGCTTAAGGGCTCTGATCCAGAGATAGTATAGGTTAGGATGGCCACAGAAATGTATCTCCCTTTCCCTGCAGCTGTCTATCCTATGTAGTATTTTAATGGAAGTGAACAGTGTTAAATTTTTACCTTAAAATGTCAAAGTGAAAGCTGTAGTGAATCAACAGCTAGTTGAGGAGCAGCTCAGCTGTCTGATTGGGAAGAGGGAAATCATTATAGCTGGTAACCTCATCAGCAGTGCTAAGCTGTCTGGCTTGTTCGTGTGGGGTCCAGGCTTGTGACTTAAGACTTCTTTTGAGGTTTATAATTGTTTTCACTGGTGAGGTTGGTTTTGGATGTTATATGTCAGTAGTGTGGACCAGGAATAAGTTACTACTGTACTGCACAGATAGCTGCTTGTACTGGTTTCACAATACAGGAGCTGCTAATGTCTCTCCACAATCTGTGTTTGTTCTTCATTAAGTGATTCTTAGGAGATAGTAGCCTATTTATCTCCCCTGCCACCTGCACATGCACACGTTTGTACACACTTCTGCGCATGCGTGCATGTATATCCTCCCCCCTGCCATGCTTATGTCTTGACTTCTGCCAGTAGCTAAGCATCTTCATAACAAAACAGGTATATAAAACCATTGTAGTGTTCTCAAGCATTTTATCACATAATGATAAAGTGTTACAATTTTCCCTCTCTGTATCCTTCCATAAACTAAGATGTTTTTTTACCCTAAAATAAAACCAGGAAATGTCAAAACATGCAGCTGCATGTAGGCTAACAACTTCTAATGTATATTATTTTTGTTCTTTTCTTTCCTTTTTCCAGATTGAAATGCTGCCTGATGGATTATTTCAGTGCAAAAAGCTACAATTTCTTCTTCTGGGAAATAACAGTCTGATGAATTTGTCCCCTTGTGTGGGTCAGCTACTGAATCTTGTTCAATTAGAGCTCATTGGAAACTATCTTGAATCGCTTCCTGCTGAACTAGAAGAATGTCAGTTCTTAAAGCGGAATAGCCTAATCGTAGAAGAAAGGTTGTTAAAAACACTTCCACCTCGCGTAAGAGAGCGTTTGCAGACATGCTCAGATAAGTGCTAAGTTTAAAATGAAACTCTGCATCATTGCATTCTATAAGCCTTTTGCTTAGTATCTCTCTGAAGATCTGTATAGGTGGAGAGAAGTGAAAGAGAGATAACAGTTTACAAATCAGTCTTAAATGCATTGAACTGAGTTGATTGTATTGGAAAAGAAAAATGTATTTAGATTCGAACAAAAAATGCAGCCTTTCACAGGTAATCATATAAATCGGAAATATTGTTGGTTGGGTTCTACTGGTTGAAATAATGCAGTTAAATGTTTATGATAGTATTGAAATGGAAGAGTTGATTGCCTGGCTATAGTGGAGTGTATATACTTTTTTTCCTATGGGAATTTTTTCTGTTGATAGTGATAATTTTAAACAGTTTCATCTCCTGTCATATGAGGTCTAAGAACTGTCTGGAATTAGTTTCTCAATATGAACTCTTCACTAACTTAGAATATGTTAAATTAAGAGTTTAAACTATTTGAGCAGTTCAATTGCATGGAGTATACTGAAAGTAATTTTTCAACATACCGTAATTTTTAAAGCTTTTGACAAGTACTGAGCATTAATTCTATAATTCTGGAAGATGCCATTTGAATCTTGTTATTAAAACCAGTTCGACAATAATACCTGAAACCAGTTTCAATATTTTGTCTTAAAAATAGTAAATACAAAATGAATTGTTGCCTAGAAATTGAGAGGAATCAGAAGAATCTGGAGTAACTGTCGTGTGTATGTACTAGACAACAAATCTTACAGTTCTGATCTTCATAGATAATGATGGCAAATGAACACGATATAGTTGCAAAGTTGTCTTCTGTATGTTGTGAGCATCCCAGGTGTTAGTGTAGTGTATGTTGCTGTTTAACATTTTTATAATCTCTCATTACTGACTGCCTCAGTGCTTCTTCTCCACACCCAGTTACTGTATTTTGGTGGCTGGGAGAGGATGAAGGAGGTTTCTATTAGATAGGGACAGAAAGACACAGTTAAAACAAACCAAATAATCACACAGCTTATAAGCACTTGGGAGGGAAAAACAGGAAGCATTGTAAGCTTTGCCTCTTCCAGGGATGTAATAATTTCATAAATTATAGTGGTGGAATAAGCTCTTATGCCATCCTTAATACTTGCAAAACTGGATGGAAATAAAATGGTTCCTGACTTCATTCTTCTGCTGTGTGCTGTTTTATTGTATTTGAAGTCTTAACTCTCATGTTTATCATGTTCACTAAAAACGTAAGTTATGCCCCTGGGAAAAAAAAAAACCTGCTTTCCAAAAACATTTGAAAACTTTTTGTATTATATTAAAGTTTTCAAAACCAATCTCAATTATGGGCTAAATAGATGAGGTAAACTGTGCTCTTAATGACTTCGTGTTCATCAAATGTGCTAACTATGCGTTCCAGTTTGTAATAACAAATCATCACAGATAAACCAGTTTTAGTACTAGACTACTTTTAGTCATCTCTTGCTCCCATTCCAGTGCCACTTTTGTGGAGAGTAAGGTTTATTTTCAATGAAAATGCCAAAACCAAGTCTGATCAACATGGAAGTAGGAGATGTCTCTGCAGTAGCAGTGCAAGAGGTGTGTGTTTATTCACTGTACTGATGGCATTCCAAAGACCTTTGTAGTTAGAGCACTTTTCTTCTCAGGGAACCAAAATGTGGTAAAACTATTACTTTTTACATAGTTCTAGAAATGTTTAGTGTAAACTGATTAGTTGTTTATGTGCAGACCAGTGCTGCTGGAACAGTCTTTCATAGTGTCTGTATATAGCTCTTCCAAACTCTACTTTCAACTAATTGAGTTGTATAATAGTTCCATAGGAATTGACATGGTTCATGAACAGAGCTAGTTGTGGTAGATTCGATTAAACCAGAGTACATTAATTTGCACCCCTGTGGCAAGAGTTTTGTTAATAATTGCAATAGGTCTGTCAGGACTCTAACTTATCATTGAAGAACGCTTCATGCCAGAATTTGACACGCAAGACTTGCAGTCTAGTAATTTTTTAAAAGATTAAGCAAGCATTTTCTTTAAAGCTTTTTTCTAAATTGGAGAGCTGTATTGAAAAACTTAAATAAGCAAGTAACTGGCTTGGCCAATAACTTCAACTTTTTAGCAGTGCATCTCTCCTTTTTCATAATCAACAAAACTGATGGAGGCAAACAATGATCTTAAACGTGCATTTTATGCTAGTTCTGTCAGAGTGAAATAACAAAAATAACTTGGAGAAAGGTACTTCATTTCTAAAATGTGTAACCTCAAAGGATTTGAGGAAACACTAAGAAATGCATAAGAATATAAATACTGTTTTATAGGTTAAATGGGTTACAATTTCTGCAGACTTTAATATTTTTTCACTCTGCACCCCCTCAGGAGGGTTGGTTTTTTTCACTGCATGTTTGAGTGTTTATAAAATACCCAGACAAAAGCCAGAAAGTTTAAAGGCTGGAATCTCTAGCCTTGCTTTCAAACCATGGAATCTCCAGCCTTGCTTTCAAACCACAGTGTGCCTTTGTCATCCATTCTGTACCATGAAACCCAATCCTAGTGCTTAGAATTGAGGGTGGAGACAAATATAACTCTGAATTTCTTGAATTCACTTCAGCCATGACCTTAATATTCAATATTTCTTCAAAATGAGGGGATTTTCAGGGAATCAATATATGAATCCACTGTCATAAACTTTGTACAATAAGTATTGTTGGCATCTAGTCTTTGTATTAAACAATCACTTCCAATCAAAAAAAGGCTTTTCAACCTGTTTGTGTTGTATTGTGTTTAAGAACTTTGTATTGTGACCTTCCGTATCGTAAACATTTTTTTGAAAAATTAAATTTTTTTTTGCATTACAATTCTATGAACTGTTCTTTATTTTCCATATGAGATGTTGCATTTAATGCAAAGCTCAGAAGTCTGCTTCCAGCTATCTGTACGTATGTGCTAGCAGGTATATCTTCCACAGGAAAGTGTGAAGATAACAAACAGGAGTGGGAAATGAACACTATGCTCCATATCAATGCAGTTCTCATGTTCTGGACTGGGAGAGAAGCTCCTGTGTTGATTAGAACTAGGCTTCCATCTCAATCGTTGTTATAGAACCTTTTCCAAATCTCCCACTTTAATTTTTGGAAGCTGGGTAAATATCGAATGCAGCCTGGAATTGTACTGGGAGAAGCGAGAAGGCAATGATTCTCTTCCCAGCTTGGCACATACAGCTGTCATGCGGCTAAACTGCCAAAAATAATGCTGCCTGTAGTAAATCATGCATGTGTTTCAAGTATTGCACATTGTGTTAGCTCAAAGATCTTATTTCTCTTGAAATGTGAGATGATACCTGATGGCTTTTTGTGGGAACCTGGGTTTGGCTCTATGTTTTGAAGATAAGGAGAAAAAAAAAAAAAAAAAAAAAAAACAAACCCAACAAAAACCAAATATCCAAGTAATGTTATGTATTCAAGTGCTAGCTTCTTGTCTTTCAAAATCAGAACCTTCCTAGCAAGTTTTACAGAACTGTGGCCCTTTCTTCTTGGAGATGAAATGAAATAACTAATAAAAAATGACTTGCAGTTTACCTGTTTCAAGGTAGTAGTGTTAGTAAAATAAGGTAGATGATTATTCTTAAAGCTGTTGTTCCATGCTCCTACAGATCCATGTATTTTGTTTTCACGGCAACTTATTGTAGTTCTAATGACATTTTTTTAACCAGTAGATTTACATCACGCTAACAAACGTCCTTGGTATGTAGACTTTCCATCTTCAAGAATGTGACCTGAAGTTCATTCTCTAATGACTTCTAATAAGTGACTCTTTCCCTTTTCTCTTTCCACCCCAATAAATGCTGGGATTATAGAGAACAATATAGGAGCAACTGAAGAATTCTACTAGCAAATACATGGCTGCAAATCCTGAAAGCAGGAGGCAGTGCATGTCATCCTATGGATTGTTTATATCAAGGATTTTACAGAACTTTGGGTATTTCTGGAGATCAGGAATTGATCAAGCTCTCATGCTTTATTTGGCCTTGTTGGGTGGGTGAGTCCCTCAAATGTGCAAGCATGGTAATGCATTTCCCAGAGAGAATGCAGAGACTGTGCAGTTTACTTGCTGTCATGATGGAGCTGACAGCTAATGTAAGCTGTGGCAACAGAGAAGGAATTGTAGTTAATTGATAGGAAGAAGCAAGCAGTGATACTACAGTCCTATATGCTTGTAGGATACGATGTCTCAAATTCCTGTGTCTGGAGAAGTCACCATCCTGGCATTACATGAAGAGTTTATCCCAGTCCTCCATTGCTAGGACACACAGGTGACGGAGGGGGCAGTAGCAACCCACTCCAGGGCTGGTCTGGCATCTAAAAGGATTTAGGCATTAACTCAGTCTCGTGTGTTTCGTAAATGAACTGTTACATCTTTGTCTTGTTGCTTCCTTATGTTCCTCCATTTATGTGAATATCTGTTCTTTATCCAACCCCTAATAACTTATAATCCATTTTTATTATTTTGTACAAGTGTGCTCTCTGCTTGGCAGGAGCTGGCTAAAAGACTTTCAGGTAGTATGGATATGCAAGCCACATGCATTTAACACTTGGAGAGGTGGAGAAGAGAGGAAGAAAATTGGTCTACCTGCGGAGAGAGGAGAAAGGAATAATTGCTCAAAGTAACAGGGGAGATGTCTGAGAGATCATTATTACTACTTAGCCCAGCAAGGATATTGGGAAGTATTACTTGCTAGTAGGCAGCTATGACACTATGCTGCTTAACACAGTGAGGTATTAGTGCTTGTGGGCATGCTGTTAAACAGCTGAATTTATTACTTGCTATTGCTTTTTTTTCCTCTTATAGAAATGCTATTTATAAATCTACTGCTACTACTTATAAAACTTACTTATAAAACTCTGCATAAAACTTATTTTCTTTTCTTTCCCACCCCCCCCGTACTTGAATATCTGTGTATTGCAGAACCAATACTCTTGTCAAAAGACATTGAAAAGTAACTAATGTGATTAGTATTTGAAAAGTGTGCAAGGATGAAAACTGTAATGGGAGGTATGCAGAAATGCCAGTTGCTGCAATCTCACTGGCAATGCAATTTTAAAATCTCTTAAGTTAGGGTTAAGGCTTAGTATATGGATGGTAAGGAAAAAAGGAGGAACATAGCTCACTACTCTTTACTGAAAACATAGCTAATCTGCAAGTAAATAGTGAACTGACTGATCATTTTAAACCAGCCTTGCTCAGCATCAAAACTGCATAAAATTGTACATGAAAGTTTGGGGTTTTTTTTCCAAGTGAAGTTGCTCATTATAGCTAAAGGTGTTTAACCCCTCTGCATCAGCACAGGGGAGGTCCCAATCCTCTGGCCCCTGTGCTTTGGCCCTGTGGTCTGACTACAGCATTGTTTTGGCTTTTGCTAGACCTTATGCTGAGCTGATTCAATGCAAAAGCCCAGCAAAACACTACTTATTGTACTAGTTTTCTGCTGATTTAACAAGATGAATTAGTTTGGTACAGTCTGACAAGTACCAAAATCAGTAGGGGAACAGGACAAAGATCAGTACCTCCCCTTATCGTGATTGCTTAGGGTGCAACTTTGTATTTGCTTGCAAAGTAATTATCCTTGGCTGCCTCTTCTTTTTTTTTTTTTTTTTATAGTACATTATTACAACCAAATGGTCATGACTTCTTTACATGGGCTCTAATATATACGTATATAGCTACATATACGCACATACATAGGTATTGAATCCAGATCTGGTATTAAACAGGTCTAGGACACAGTAATATACTAAATATGTTTATCTAAAATAAGATATTAATGAATTAGAAAGTGTAAGAATAGAAAGATTAAAAAAACCTCTTCAAGAGTTCATAAATAGCATGTCTTGAACTGATCTTATTGGATAACAGATATGCTCAGTTACCTTGGCTGCAATGGTTGCCTGAAAATTTAGGAGTAGGAGGGAAACTAATCAGACTTTCAAGACGTGTAACCCATAATAATTGGTGACTATGTGGGCTCATTAGTGGGGTCATTAATCCCTAACACTGTCAGTTTTCTTCAGGTTGCCTATGTTTTATCTAGATTAGTGCTCTGATTATGGAGCAGTGATAGTCGTTTCTGTGCTCCTTTGAGAGTTTTCTGGTACTTAGGGATGATTCAGGTTCTCCAGCAGCAGCTGCCGAACTGTTCTATTTTGGTCTGGCTTATTAAGGTAACCCAAAGTTGGCATCGCTTTTTGTGAGGTAGCCAAAAGTTAAGTGGCTATGTCAAAGCAACAGAGCCACTCCTGTAGTGGAGATGGAAAACTGAAGAGTGGAGAGAAGCTAGGGCAGGAGCTAGTCCAACTGTTGTAGAGCAAGCCATCTTCACTCCTGAATCAGTTCCTTAATCTGGTTGATGAGACATGCTGCTAGTTTTTCTTCAAAGCAGTCTGTCTCGTTATAGAAGACTTATGAAGTAACTTGAGGGCTGTGCAGGGACTGATTCTGTAAGGTGCTGAGTTTTTGAGTAACTGCTTAATGAATGTGCTTGACTCCCACCCAAAGCCAGTGGGAGTTCAGGGTATGGTCTTAACTGATAACACATTCTTTCCTGCATTGGTTCAGAGAAAACTCTGATAAACTTTAGGTACAAAGTTTTAAATTTACTGAGTCTTGCTTTTAGCTGTAGCTGCCTGTTTTTTCTGGATTTAATAATGCTAGCAGCTTATAAAGAGGGATTGCTTTTCATTGCCGTAGATTTACACAGATCCATCAAGAGTATAAACAAAGCCTCATATTCCATAGCAAAGGAGTCTGAAATTCTACATAAAGTTTCTAGTTGCAATAGGCTACAATACATAGTTACATTATTTATTATGTTAAAATGGAGGTTTTTAATAAGTTAAGCTCACAAATAAAGATTAATAGTCAATAGAGTAGTACTTCTGATACTTTGATGAAAAGCTCTGCATGTTTTACGTTGCCCTGCACTTAGTTCTTAATGTATCAAAGATATTTGTGCTGGAAATGCACAACTTTCGTTGAGAAGCTGAAGCAGTGGGCAGATAGGGAAATGGAATATGCACACGAGCTGAATGTTCTTGAGTCAGCACTGAAGTAGCAAATAGTGCATGACAAGCTGTCTTTTAAGACTTCAGGCTTAATCAGTTCATATCTCAGTCATTTGCTTCCCTTGGAGTATTGTTCCAGAACCTTGCAGACTCAACAAAATAGAACTGGAGCAGAGGACAAGTCGAGGTTTGGGGATTTTTTCTTCCCTGAAAATAGCTGCTGGTTTTTTTTAAAGGAAAATAACAAAGCCATGCTGCAGAAGTCTAGTATGGTTAATAAGGCTTTGAGCTTCTTTAAGTTGCAATCTCTCTTGCATTTTTCAGAAGTTTCTCTCTTTAAGGAAGGCCTGTGTGCCAGCTGATTACAATTCTGCCTTTTCTCATTAACAGCCTACCCTTAAGTGAGTTTTAACCATAGTAATAATTGCATAGGGCAAAGGAGTTCCCTACAGCTTCTAGATGACAGTGAAAGTTGTCTCCCTCGTGTCTAGGTAAACATTCCTTTGGTTTCTGTATTGAGGGCAGGGAGATGCTAAATCAGTGTGGTTGCTGCCTCCCCCTTAGAGTCCAGCTGTTGATAAAATTACAGCCTGGTACTCAGGAGAATTCATGCTTGTGCTGGCATGACAGAATGAGCTGGGAGGGGCACAATAGGGCTGATTATTTCAGTGGCTGTGCCAGTTTGTGAGTTGTGATCATTTTTAGATAGAAATGTGACCTAAATAGTGGCCATATCCAAGTGTAGAACATGGAGTAAGAAACACACAGACTGGGAGGCAAACTCAGTAATTCTGTAGAGGCTGCCCCTGCTATATGTTGAAAGAAGTGAGCTGGCAAAGAGTACTGGAAAAAATGCTATTTGGAGGGGAAAGCTTTGGTTGTAGGTCTGAGTCCCTCCCAGTATCAGCATTTCTGTTTGCATCCTTAGTGTTCATTTACCTAACAGCTGTATTTTTGCCATCTTCATAGGGTTAAGCCAGTGGCTTCTTTGACAGTTATGTAAGTCCATAAGTCAGTGGGGAGGGAGTAGCATTTACCTTAATTCTTTCTCAGCCAAAGTAAAATGCTAAAAAATCAGAGAGCTTTTTTAGTGTAAGCTGTACATACTGATATTGAATCAGATTGGCAGTGAAGCATGGGAAATGCATCCTGTGCAGCTAGGGAGCTGACACATTTGGATATGCCAAGTAATGTCTTTGCCTTTCCCTCCCAAAATGATACATGTCCTGAGAACATCTCCAGTTGAAAGAGAGAATATATGCTGAGGAACGCTAAAAAAAAGGATTTCAGTCATTTATGAACAGTTACACAAATGTATAAGGTGTGTGTGTATGATTATTAAAGATTCAAACATTAAGCTACGAGGTAAGTGTTCAGAAATAACCAGCTATACCCAGAAAACTAAAACAAGCGTTCGTAGAGAATATTTAGGTTGTGCTCTTGCTCCTTAGTATTTTTCATTTGGTTTATTTTTTAAATCTCCTGTTTAAATGCCAGTCTATTTCTGCTTTAAATGCTCAAGACCCCTGCGTAAGGCATTTCTACTGTAAAATTTCTCTCCTACCTATGCTTTATGCAGCTTTAGGCATATTTTACTCTTCATCTCCCCCTGCCGGCGCTATTGCATGACTAAATGGGGACTGTACCATGGCTTCAGGTACGGACAATTTCTTTGAAAAGACAGTTTTAAAAATATTTTGATGAATTAAATACAAACCACAACTTAAGCTCTCTGAGGTTTGACTGTAAACATACCCTCGATTTCCAGTCACTGCAATATGGACCACAGCCCTGAAAACCAGGAATGGAACTCATGGGGGACAGCAGTACCAGTTCATCTTCATGCTGCCAGTTACCCACTATGTGCAAAGCAAATGTACTACTCAAATGGCCAAAAAACAAGTGAATGGGTTTAAGTAGCAAAATGTGCATTTTCAGCTTGCTTTTTTGCTGCCAGGGTGTCTTTGCCCAGTTTTCATGTTAATCAGTCCAAGCTGAGAAGTAAGGTGGATATTAAGGTGGATGTTAAGCTCTGTTAGAAAAGTTGGATTAAATGGAAGAAGTTCTCAAAAAATGGGAAAAGTCCTTTTCTATTGAGAAACAGCTACCATTACTTAGCTCTGGAGGGACTAGACATTATGTTAATTTTCTCCCCACTTCAAATCCATGTCAGAATAGTTACCTGGCCGCATGCTCTGCTCTCCGAATTTCCCTGTTGTTGGTATCTCTCTCTGCATGGGGCAGTATAGTCACTACATCACTTGGGCTGTGTCACTAGTTCGGAACATCCTCTCCTTCCCAATCCTTGAGCCATTTTCATTCTTTAACCTCTTCCTGAATATGAGTTATTTTCTTCATATGCTTTGAGTGGCTCTCTGGGCAGAGTTTTTTCTTCATTTCTTTTGAATAAGTGCAAAAACAAAACACTTGTTATTTTGAATCTGTGGATAAGATCTGAGTAACCTCCTAAGGCATCGTGTATTGTCTTCTGTTTTTATTCTATGAATGTGCAACATAACATACTCTACATGATTTTCAAACATAATCGAATGAAGAGTTTCATTATGTAGAATGGATGAGACTTTAAAAATCAAACATATAACTTGCTGATGGCCAGTATTTAAATGTCTAACAATATTTTCCATTACTAATAATCTGGAAAAATGTTGTGTCTAATGGGTTATGTCAGCTAAGAAATAAAGAGTGGGTTGGGGTGTTCCTCTGCTGTTTTGCTTACTTGCAATGAATCACAGTTGTCTCCTCTTGCTTCACTGCTGTCTTTTGGGATATCGATTTAATTTATTGCTTCCAGCTCAGGTCCCTTCCTAACAGACTCCTCACCCTCTGGTTTTCTCCTAGGATTATACCATGGTGTCTGCCTCCATGGGCTGCTCTGTCCAGTCCTTTCACTCAGTCTGGGTGTGTTTTCTCTTGAGGTTGCAGCCACTGTACAGCTCAAAGCATCCATGTACAATTGTCCTCTATTTAAATCTCTCTGCATGCATAATTTAGGCTGAATAGCAGCATTTCTGGGGTCTTTGTTTCAGCTGGGGGTTTCTGTTCCATGAAACAGATGTGTAATTACTCACCTCCATGAGGATGGTGACTGTTCTCATGTACCAGCTTCAGTGAAATTTTTGGCTAGCTGTTCACAGAAACGTTTCACTGTGATCATCACTACAAGAGAGACATTGAGGTGCTGGAGCCTGTCCAAAGAAGGGCAATGAAGCTGGTGAAGGGTCTGGAGCACAAGGCTTATGAGGAGCAGCTGAGGGAACTGGGCTTGTTTAGGCTGGAGGTTAATGCTAGGTTAATGGTTGGACTTGATGATCTTAAAGGTCTTTTCCAACCTAAATGATTCTATGATTATGCCACCAGGTATCCCCAGACTAGTCACTAGAGGTCAACATCATCATCTTCTAATAGAGCATTAACTACCACATAATTAAAGGACAGTCTCTTTCTTCTAGCAGTTCATTTCTCTAAATGCTTTAAATGTTCACAATGGGATGTTACTGATCCTGCCACTGTCCAAGGTCAGGAGGAGAGAAGATGGAAAATGGGAGTTAGTAGTTTCTCAGTGTGGGCTTTTTAAAGGTACCAGGAGCAAGAAAAAAATAAATCTGAAGGCCTTTGTCTTTCTCTGCCTGAGGTTGCTTTTGGTGAGTGCCTTGGGGAACAGTGGAAAGCCAACAAGGTAGAGCAATAAAGAAAACTTTTCTGGAGCCATTGCTGTGTGTCAGAGTTGTAGGTCTTCCAGCTACTGTGTGTGTAGCCAGGGACTCCTGTCAGTACAACGTGAACTTCATCGGCATCATAAGAACTCTTGGGGATCTCTAGGATTTTCCAGATGCGGAAGTGTTATCTTTACGTTCCTAGTTGGAGATGCTTTTTACTGTTTCTAGCTTAGACAAGCACACACTCTATCTGAAGTCTCTAACAAACTGTTCCATAACTGCATGGAAGTTAAGAAACCTGAAACCAGGCAGGAAGAGCCTAACACTGCATCATTTCATAAGCAGCTGAAGGGAAGAAGCCTGGCCTACAGATCAGTGTCCCTGAGGATTTCCTCATAGTTGGGGTATTTAAAAGTGACCTCCCTCTTACAGATTTTCTGGTGTTAATCTTGCAGACTTTCTCTTTGCTGGAACACTTGCAGGATCTTCTTCCCCTAGGTAGCCAGTTGCCTATTTTCAAGCAACTTGAAGGAACTCAGTTTATCTGAGACTTCTGTTCTTTTGTTAAGTTTGTTTTAAATCAACCAGCACATTCAGGATTTATTAGGGGGATGACATAGATTGCATCATTACTTTAATGCTTATTCCTTACCTAATTTCCTGTGGGAATATGATGTCAATAGTCTTCATCCTAAGAAATCTGCAGAAACTGTATTTGTTACTATGAACGCAGTATCCTCTGGGCTAAATCATCCACTCTACATTTAATGAACTTTGAAAGAGGTGAAGAAAGCAACACTTTTAGGGAGAGCATAGATCAGTTTCAAGTGTGCATCTCTACATACCAAATATCTTTTCAGCTTATAACTTTATCTGCTAGGTCTAAGAGGAACATTGAAGATGGAGAAGAGGAAGGGAAGATGGACCTATCAAAAGGCACAGAATAAGACTGCCTAGGTGATCCTGAGTGTAATTATCAAGGCTTTAACTAGTCAGGATTTTCACTGTTGCTATTGATTCTGTTGGAAAGTTGCTCATAACATCCTGTCTTTGTTTTTCCATAAAACCATAGTGTTCATGTCAAACTTATAGAACTTGAGCCAGTAATGTTTTTATTTGTTAGACTGGAAGAAAAAGAAACAGAAACAGTAATTTACAAACTCTTCCCCCTGCCCCTCCCCCCGCCCCGTAGAAGTTGTCTTCTCACTTGCTGTCAAGAGACTTGCCAGGAGAGGAAATGCAGAATGCCCTCCGTTCCGGCTGGGCTGCTGTGCATTGCTGTCTCTTTTTTAGCTAATGCAGCTTGACTGCTTCTGGGCTATAAGATAGGCCCATGGTCTGCACCAGGCATCTCTCCCAGCTCATCTGGACTAGGCTCAGGATCTCTGCACAGTGGTTCTGTGTGTGGGGGAGTCATACTGCGATGCAGAGACTAAAGGCCACACCACCGAGATGCTGTGGAAGTAATGGCAAAAGATAGGTGCAGGGGGAAAAAGTTCTGTGCCTGCTTTCTGTGCAGAGCTGGTGTATCACCTTTGGTCGAGTGACACCGCTGTGTCTTTTCCCAGTGTAAGTCTGGAGGAGGGCTATCTATCTGGTGTACAGTGCTGTTGTCAGGGCTAAGCTGAAATTCCATGAATAGCGTGAGCTGGCACGCACTGCTGAGGGAGATGGCTCTGCTGCCCTCTCCTCCCTCCCTCCCTCTTTTCCTGTGCGTGCAAATATTTCTGCAGCTGTGCAGACAACGTCTGCATGGGTAAGCTAAGCAGGCCTGGGGCAGAGGCCCAAGCACTAGCATGCTCTCTATTCACACTGCACATTGTGGTACAGTTCATGGCACAGCTCTGGGCCAGTCAGCACCCTTCCCAGCAATGCTCTGGGCAGCACAGGCCAGCGGCTGTTGCCAGATGGTACTTTGGATGCAGCCCTGTTGGCGGCAATACGGGAGTTTAGCTGGACGGACACAGGCTGTTCTGTGCAGTAAGTAGATGTGAAAAGTAACTATAGTATCGTGTCATTGTTCTTGAAACCTTGATAAGCTGACTGTGTCTAGTTGCATATCCTTGGACTCATGTAAGTGGGGTTTTCATATTCCTGCCTCTCTCTCTGCTGGACCAAAAAGTAAATGAGTAAGAGAAATATGAGCACATTTGAAAACCTGTCTCATGAAATGCTATACCTAGTTTTTGTGATCCATCCAAGCATCTTTGTATATGGTCGAAAGACCACCTGAAATTGGAAGTATGCAAACACTGACCAGTAACCACGATGTCACCCGGGTTTGACACCTCATGTCTTATTAGAAGTTGCAGTCTTTACTCACCAATAGCCAGTGTCAGGACCTGAGCTGTGCTTGATAAAGCTGAGAAGCAAACACTTCCAGGGTTAAAACCATACTAGATTTTGCACCTCTAAGAGTCACCTTATTTAAAAGTAAGATTTCCTGCAGCAGTTGGAGTAGAGGTTCCCTGAAGGAAGAGAACAGAAGGCTCTACTGGGAGGATTGCTTTTGTTATACCCAGAGGCCAGACTTTTGCATATGCTGTATGGTACCTTGCTTTGAAAGTGCTTTGCTTAACCATTGCTTCAGAGTAGGTTCTAGTCAGCAGAACTGATTTCTCAATGATCCTGAATGGACAGGTTTCCTATTGCTTTTGAACCCCAAAACGCACTGCTCTCCTTTCCCCTCAGAACTGCAGAGTTCACTTGTTTCTATATAATCATTGTCTTTTACCTAGTCATTCCTTTACTATTGCTAGATGGAAGCATGGACATAGAGCTCCTGACATCTCCATTAGCACTGCATTCAAGCTAAAAGTGGATTCAGTTTCACAAGATAAAATCATGGAGGGATTACATTTTATGCTGAGATAATTTTGTACTGCTTTGTTTCAGGGCTTGCTCTTGACATATAGGCTTCCTGTTAGCCTAGCAGAGGTCTTCTAACATGGCTGTTTTCTTCATTCTTCTTTTCACAAACTAAAATAGCCTAGTGGTGCAGAGACTGTCAGCATTACCTTTGTTCCCTCTTTACACTTGTATTTTACACAATAATCGTGGGGAAACAATCCTATTCCTGGAAATTCATCAAATTCCACACAGTTGTGTGGCCTCACTGATGGTGTTCTTCAGCTGCTTCAAGTGATTCAGTGGAACTTCCATTTGTGTTTGGGATTCCTGGAAGGTTTGTCATATACAGTGCTCTAAAAATGCAATACGGCAAATGACGCCAGGCATAGAAAAATGCACAGTTCAGTCTCTTCAATTGTTATTAGCCAGCCTAAAGGGGAAATTGTCTACTGCATAGTCTGAGTCTTAAAGGTCTCAAGTCTAAATATATAGTCTTTAGCCTCTTGCTGAACAAAGAGTCATTGTACCATATACAGTCCAACCAACAGCTAAACCAAAACAGCTTGCATGGATGTTTCATCCCCTTACATTTGTGCTATAGTAAACAATCTTATCTCCCATCTCAGCTGCATGCAGGCTTGTTTTAGAATGTAAGCAAATGTGTGTGTACACACAAATACACACAGCCTTAATTCTAAATACTTTAGTGTGATAGTTGTTCATATACATAGAAACTTCTGGCAATGCAGCCTAGGCTGCTTGGACAACTCTGCAAATCACACCTACCAGAAACACCTACAGTTGTGAGAAGAGAAGAACGAAGCCCTCGGACTATGATCTTTCAGCTGTGTGAATGGCTCACAGCCAGAGCTTGGAGGACACAAAAGCACTTCTAGAAGTAATGACAAAGAGACTTTTAAATGTGGAGTCACTGACCTAGCTGAATTGGGTGTAGTCCCGGTGGACAGCCAGCCATTGACAACCTAGGAAAGGGGAAAAGAAAAAGGAAAGTCAGGTGCATGCTGTGTGTATGATGCCTGAATAGTTGGACTGACAATTAGTGTAGGCCACAGACTGCTGTTATTTATGCCCCCTCACCACGAAAGACTGTTCCGAACAGTCTTCCCGAACACTGCTCACTCTCCTGTGAGGTTACCCGCTTCAGAGGCTGTGCCCACCATGGCCTTTGTACCAAAGGAGTCCTGGAGCAGTGAAGTACGTTTTCTCTTGGGTTGTTCCCCTACTGAAGTAGTGTGAAGTAGCCAGAGTTGAAATTGCAAACCATCCCTAAGTTTTTTGGTGGGGTTTTTTTTTCCAACAGTTGGATTCAAACTGACTCCTAGTGAAGTGCAAGGCTCAAATATATGATTGAAAAACAACGCAGGAAGAAACCTTTTAACTGCGTGCGTTGAAATGGGGGCAAGTCTGAACATAGCAGGCATAATTGCAGCGGGGTCAGATGCATTCCACGTAAGCGACTGTCAGCTGATGAATAAGCACGAAGCACAGTACAGGATGTATGCCGACTTCTGCTGTCGGACGTAGTGTTGGCCTGGACCTGTGTCATGTATAAGCAGCAAAACATGTATCCATTCATCCTCTGCGTGGGCCTAGCCTAATGACGCAGGAAAACGTTGGGAGCTGTCTTCCATCATTACGCTAGTGATTTAAAGAATCACACTGGTACCAGACGAGAATGATGATGTGGAGATTTTCCTTCTATCGTACCTCCACTGATGGCAGCGGTACGGCCTATAAACTGTGCTTCCACACTGGGTATGAAAACTTACACCAGAATGTACTTTTACTGCCTAATAGCTCAGTGATGCCTAGCACTATAAATCCAAAAATATGATTACTTTTATCTGACCAGACTCTTCTGCATTAGGAATCCCACAACTCTTAAAGCTACTGAGCTCATACAGAAGCCACCAAACAACACTTCACATTTTGCTCCTTATCGGCTATGTCTGTATCAGATAATCCCCTTTGCAGGTACGTTATTGACTAGCTTATCCCCAATCCCTGAGACATCCTCTCTCCTGCCAGGCACTGTATTTCAGAGAATCATTTAGACATGCGGTTTTTTTCAGTGTTGATCTGTTCTAGCAATTAACACAAAACATTGTTTATTTTAAGTTTAGGCAGCCAAGACTGCTGCTATATTTTAGTGCTTTCTAATTTTGAGAATCTATTCTAATCCTGACCCTTTCCCAGCTAACAAGCATACCATATGTCATTACTCAGGTTCCCATGCAAAATAGGAAATTAAAAATTCCAGATGATTAACAAACATTTCATTTTGTTTATTTTGAGATGACTGTTTTAAAATAGCATAAAAAATTTAGGGACCTGTTTCTCAAACATTTGCTTTATCATTTAGATGTGTAAAAGGATATTTTCATTAAGAATGCACTGTTTGTGTTTTTAAATTATGATTTATTGACACAGGTTTGCTAGCAGTAAAAGATCTGCAAGTAGCTCTTTCAAGACAGTGGACAAAAAAGTGGGTAATTCAATGGTGGAATTTGGGAGCGGGGGGGGACGACGGACGGACAACTAGGGAAAAACATTCCAAGCTGAGGTCTAATGACAGTGAAAGACTAGAATCCTCCTTGAAACACGCAAGCCCAAAGCATGATGCAAAGTGGACCACCACCGACAGTCTGTTATCTCTTGGCAGGCTGTCAGCCAGGGGAGCATGCCACGTAACCAGTGACTCAGTCCAGTACAGCATCGGAGCCAGGATACCGGTCAGGTTAGGTCACTGCTCTGCCAAGTTAGAGACCTCCCTAGAAGTAGAGCTGCTTTGTATTAATTTATAGATTCTTTGCATAAATTTGGTTATGAGCAGACTGGCTCTGCGAGTATCACAGTCTGGCTTGTGCGAGGGGCAGAAGGCTGTTGAGAAAACCAAGTATGAGAGAAACCCAAACACTTGAATTAAGCCATCTCTCTGCGAGTGCTTGAATGAGGGTAAGAGATGGTGCCCATGTAGAAAATAGCCTGTATGCATGTCAGACCAGCTACAGCATTTCGGCAGAGAACATCAGAGGGGGCAGAGAGTGGGGGAAGGCTGGGAGGCAGGACCTGGGGCAGCCTCAGCTACCACCTGAGGACAGCAAGCCTGGTGATTGACTCTTGTCCTAACATCCTCCCCCAGAAGTGTTTGTCCCTGCTACCGCTTGTTTATTCAATCACACCCATAAAGGTGCATTGGTAAAAGCATAAAAGCCTCCGTTATTTTGAAAGCAGCATTTAGTAATTACAAAGTGTTTGTTCTGAGCTCTGGCTGCTGGGCTCCATCCCTCCTGCCTCATGTGAGCTACCCCCACTCATTGCATCACGTCTAAAATTAGCTAAGATGCTGTATCCTGTGAAGCACACAGCTCGGTGGCTCAGAGCTGCAATAGCCGCCCCAAGCGGAGCTGCGGAGCTCCCCACTTAGGAAGATGTTTTCAGACGGATCACTGAAGAAAACCTAATGATGATCAGAAGTGTAACAGAGGTAAACAAACCATCGTTCAAATCCAGGAGCTCCGGTTCAGCCAAAGGTCAGAAAATGGGAGTTAGTCCTACTTCTTTTGGCATGTCTTTAGCTCTCTGTTTTCTCCACAATACAAGGTACGTAGGGGCAGCTGTAGATAGCTTCTCTACAGAGAACTAGTTGGGCCAAATCCTTCCCTGATGTAATTGCACTGCTTTCATTGCAATCATGCCAGTGATGAACGTGGCTCCTCTTTACTTACGAACAACAAAAGAGCTCATGAGATTAAACATCCTTTCAGTGTTTTCCTTCCGATTACAGCAGGTTTTAGTACATAGAAAATGCTGCCAGCTTAAGAAATGATAGCATATTCTTCACCTTGCTCTGAAGCTTTGCTTCTCCTGCCCAGACTCAGCCCATAGCATCCATGCAATTTATTTTAAAAGTCTGTATTTCCAGTGTGCTGCTATTATTTAAACATCTGGTGCACTTAAAATTCCTATTTCAAAAACACTAATCTGAGGGGAGAGGGGTTAAAATGTAAAACTAGAGAAAAGCAAACTAGGGGAAAAGATAAACTTTGACAGAAATTTCAAGCAGCTACGAAGCACTAGAGCTGTCAAATCATGCATTTTGGATTCGAGCTGAATCAAATCACAGAAGCAGTTTTTCAGTACTTTGTCTGAAAGCAATTTAGCTTTTCTGTGTTAGCAGATTATGCTGTTTTCAACAGTTGTTGGATAGATGACTGATGAAAAGCATTTTCATTGTGGGTGTGTTTCCAAGTATAGACAAAGCTCTTGCACTCAAACCCCTGTTTTCTTGCCCTGATCTCCCCTGAAGCTGAGAGGGGCTGTGGTCTGTCAAGCTCTGCACAGCACCGTCCCCTCAGCCCCAGCTTCAGGGCTGCTCTTGGCACCCCACACTTTTGGGTATGGGATGGCTTTGAGTTTTTTCCGGGTGCTTCCTCACACTATCAAGGGATTGGAGAAGAAAAAACCAACAACCAACCAACCAACAAAACCCTGAGCAGGAATCAGTAGAAGGTGGGGGCTGTATCCTGGCAGATGCTGCGTTGGTGCTGAGCAAGGACTTCAGGATTGGGCATCCTGAACCTGGATCACACTCGGGAATCGGCCCACAGGTACACAAACGGGGGATAACTGTCACGTAAGCACTGACGGTGCGATCCGTCCCTGTGTCCCACTGGGTTTGGAGGCCGGTCTGTGATAGTTTTAACTTGGGTGCAAACCAGCGCTGCTCTTGGTTCTGTTGTAGCGTAAGTACTGCAAGGTAGCACTCAGTAGCAGCAGTAACACTTCTGGAGTTTGTAAATTATGAACGACAGAATAGGACAGTTGACAGTAAAGGCAAATGCACTAAGTTTGCAGTAAGGGCATTTCTTATGTGACCTGTCCCATGTTCCTCTGGAGTCAATGAAAAACAAAGAGGCAATCTGAAATCAAAGAATGTCAAAAACTTGCAGTCATACAGATGGTTGAATCCTGTTTCTGTTGCCTATCATTTTGATAGAAATAATACTTTTAGTAAAATAAATATCCCAAAATTACTTCAGACTTCACCTGCCTAGATGGCCTTAAAGAAAATAATGCAGGAATTCACAAATACATTACAGTTTTCTGCAGGCAGCAAAATCTTTCCAGTGGAGCAAAGGTATCTGGAGCCCCAATTGTGTGTTTAATATCAAACATGAATTTTTGGGCCTTCTTCCACCAGAAGCTCACACACCAGAACTGCACTAAGCCTCCATCTCCAAACCCATCAGCTATAGGTATCCATGGACCATGTTTTCTATTGCAGTATCAGAGACCTTGCCTGTAATTATTCTTCACAGGGGAAGCTTAGCTCAGTCCTCCAAGTACTGCAGCAACTCTGAACAAAAATAACCCAAAAGTCCACAACAGGAAACGTTAACAATGGCAGGATTACTGGCCACCATGTCACCGCAAAATAAACGAGCATCTGAGAGGGAGTTCAGGGAAAAGCAGCACCATGATTAGGTAACGGGAGGGACTGACTTACGAGAAAAGATTAAATGACCTAAGCGATGATAAAAGGGTGGACAGACCAACTGCCTGCAAATGTTTGAAAGAAGAAACCATCCAGGATAGGGAGGGATTCTCTAAGCTGCTGCCAGGAGTTAAGAGTAATGGAAAGAAACCAATAAAAAGAAAATGAACACAGCAGTCACCGTAACCATTTCTTTAGCTCAAAAAAGAAACCCAGTGCTTTTGTCCATATGGAAACCTTGCTCACTTGTCCTCTTTTACTCCTCAGCCATATCCCGCAAACCATGGGGCTAACACTTAAAATTACATCATGGTGCAATATTGCTGAAATCTTTTAGGCTGGTAGCTCTGAAGGACTGTGAGAGCTATGCCATCTTCCAGCTCCAGCCAGATTCAGACCCTCATTTCTCGAGGTGCCTCAGAAAGCCTCGAGGCTTCAGCTGAGGAAAGCAGCTCTGCACGTCGAAGCACTTAAGCAAACACTTCAGTCAAACGATGAGCTGAACTCCCACAGCTACAGATTACATCAGTGATTCCCAAATGAGGAACCCGAGTCTGCCCTCAGCAGTCCCTGAAGCAGATGGGTCAGAAATTACGTGAAGTCAGAATTACCCACAGCTATCCATGACAGACCTTCGGTCCACATCCCAATCCAGTTAATATTTTTGCAGCAAAACAGCTGTGATGCCTCATGTTGTATTTGTTTCCATTAACTCCCCCCCAGTGGGCTCATATATTTGTATTTCTGTGTTTACATAGTTGTACTGTCCCTAAGGGGATACGCACGCTATTCCTGAGGTTAGGGGCAAGTACCTCCCTCTGATGCAGAATTTGTCCCGTCTCTTCGCTCTGCCAGAGATCTAAATCTTTCTTGGAAATGTTGGACAAAAGTCCCTTCAAATATGTGGTTTCTTTCAGCAGCAGTTTTCAGTCTGCGCTTTCTGAATTGCTGGGCCAGGAGTTTGTGCTTCCAATTGTCACTCTCCGAGACACTTTTCTATTGTTAATGCAATCCCAGGCGCTTTACAGCCTGCTCTCTTTATAGTCTTTCCCCGGCCCTGCGTGCCGAGGTCGAGGTCTTTCCGCAACGGTTGCTGCTGCCGCCCCCAGACACGGACCGCAGCCGCCCGCCAGCGCGGGGACGGCCCCTCGCGGCTCCCCTCCACCCGTAATTACTTCCCACGGCACCCGCTGCACTTTGTGGAGGAGCGAGAACAGCCCCCAGGCCCAGCCTGTTTATGCCGCATTTGTTCAGCCAGCCCCCGCCGCGCAGCTCCAGCCGGGGATGCCGCGGGCCCTCCCGGAGGCCTCGCCTGCCGGTTACCGTCAGCGGCCCCCGTCCCGCCCGGCCTCCGCGGGAGCGGGGGCGGGGGCGGGCGGAGCGCGGCTGTCCCGCCCGCCGCGGCCGGGCCTGCGGGGCGGCACGCCCGCACCGCCGCCGCCGCCAGCGGGGAGGCCCGGCCCGACCGGCGCCCCCCGGCCGCCGCCGCCGCCGCCTGCGTCAGCCCGGAGACGTGGCCCCGCGGCGGCGGGGGGCGGAGCGGCGGCGGGCGGAGCGCGGCTGCGGGCGGCCTCCCCGCCCCGCCCCGCCCGGCCCGGCCCGGCCCGGCCCTGCCCGCCGCGCTCAGCCCCGCATCGCGCCGCGGCATGATCGCGCTGCCGCCCGGCCGCCGCCGCCCGTGACCCCGCGCCCCCCGCCCGGACGCGCACCAGGTAGGCGCTGCCGCGCCCGGCCTGCCTCTCCCCGGGCTCTCCCCGGGCCCTGCGCTGCCCGCGCCGGGCGGGGCCGCGCCGGGGCCGGGGCATCGCCGCGGGAAGGGGGCCCCGGGGGGCCGCGCGGGGACGGAGCCGCCGCGGGGAGAAGAGACCCGGCCCGGCCCGGCCCGGCCCGGCCCAGGCAGCGGCTGCGGGGCCGCCGCTCTGCCCGCCGGCGGCATCGGCGGTGCCGCCCCCGTCCCTGGGCAGCGCCGGGGGAGCCGAACTTTATCGGGCATCGCCGCCGCCTCCTCCCCCGCGGAGGGGCGCCGGGAGGCGGCCGCGGCAGCCCCCCGCCCCATCCCGTCCCACCCTACCCCATCCCCTGCCGGGACGGGCCCCCCGCTGGCGGCCCGCGGCGGTCGGGCGGCCCCGGGGGTGCCCCGCGGGGCGGCGGCCCGGAGCCAAGCGGGGCTTCCCGGGAGCGGGGTCGGCGGGGGGGAGGCGAAACAGTCGCCGTGGAGACGGGCGGCTCGAGGGAAGCCCTCGACGGTATTTTCCCCGAAAAAAGCCCCAAACCTACCCGCATTACGGGGAGGCTGCGAGCGGGACGGGGAGGCGGCGGTTCAGCCGCGCTCCTACCGCGCCCGCCGGCGGGCAGAGGGGATGCGGGCAGCGCGGTCCCTCCGCGGGGTTGCGCAGCCTCTCCGCGCCCCGCAGGGTCCTGGCGGGTCCCTGCCGCCGGGTCGGGAGGGGAGCGCGGCCCCCGGCAGCACTGCGAGGCTCCGGCGTTCACGGCTCTGTTTTGGAAGAGATTTAAAAAAACCCCAGTCCTGATTTTAAATCGGTTTAAAAAGAGCTCTGCCTTGTCGCAGTGTGATGGGCGGTTTTGTTCATTATTCACGAAATGCAGTTTGTCCAGTTCGCTGGAAACAGTTGACCAAGCAAAACGAGAGGCTTATGAAAGACTGCCGAATGTATCCTACTAGAATTTCATTCGGGTGAAAATGTTTAAAAGTGAGGAATTTTATTGCGCAGATAAGTATGTGGGTTATAGCTTGCCTTTTTAATTTTTTTACTTTTGGAATAAGTACTTTCTGTGAGGAAAGATTCAGTATTATGAGCAGCAGCGTTTGAAGACACACGTGTACATGTTTGCTCCGTAGAGCACTGTAGGCTTGAATGATGCTGTAAAAAACTGGACAGGCGGAGAGGTGCTTTGCCAGATAGCGGACAGAAAGATGGCAACGTTGGAAATAAATAATGAAAAAAAAAAAAAAAAGATCCTCCCTTCCCAATTCGATCAAGTATGCATGTTTCCCCTCCCCCCTGGTATGTTAGACCTGCTTTTACTTTTATTTTTGGCATGATGAAAGCGGTCAGGAGGGTAGTACTCGCTCCCCTGGGCTCACTCTTCTCCTGGAAATGCCTGTTTGCCCCTGTGGTGCGGATCAGCATCGAGAGCCGGGCTGAGCACAGTTCCGAGTTGATCCCTAATTTTAACCTGGCCTTGGATTCCTGCTGTCTTGCAAGTGCCCGTGCCCAGGGGCTGCCAGCGAGGCCCAGCAGCCTGGTGCTGAGCACCTGTGGTTTCTGAATCATTTCCTTTTCCAGTTGCATTCTGAGTTTGCTAAATGTGTGGCAGCCGTGATGCTGTTTTCTTCCAGTCTGAACACTAACAGGCCTTGCTGGAGGTTTTACCGTAACACAACTTTCTGTGGGGTTTTTATTATTATTTACTCTTGTAAGCAGTTTTAGAAAGAAACTTTCTGATGGAAGGCCTAAAAATCTAGTTACTTTGTATGCCCAGTATTGGAAAAGGGCAGTGCCGGTTGTCAGCGAAGAACAAAATCAGAGACTGCTGAATTCTTCACACAAGTTCCTTGCCTCGGTGCTCGGTGCTATCTTGCAATCAGCTCCTGTACCAGTTCGAGCTGATTTCCTGAGGCAGCTGCATCCCACCTTGGTATCTGGGTTTTGAGGCCCACAATAAGGGGCTCTGACTGGGAGGGGGGCGGCATCCGGGCTGGGCAGTAGAGGGGGTTAAACAATATTCGGGTGGCCTTAGCACCAGAGTGACAACACAGTAAGACGCAAAATAATGAATTGGGTCAGAGAGTGCTGGGAGGAGCAGTTCCCTTGATTGTCCATTGACCTCAGTTGCAACTGGTTGAAGTGGCCCCTATTCACCAGCAGAAATGCACTTCCCAGCCCAAGCCTTTTTGAATGCTGGGGGAAATAAAAAAAAAATTTCGATTACCGTCCAAACAATTCATA
Organism: Mycteria americana; assembly: GCF_035582795.1. Classification (NCBI taxonomy): domain Eukaryota; kingdom Metazoa; phylum Chordata; class Aves; order Ciconiiformes; family Ciconiidae; genus Mycteria; species Mycteria americana. The sequence goes on along the minus strand of NC_134371.1, from coordinate 52,223,536 downwards.
ATAACAGGAGCTAGAGTTTAATTTTACAGGATTTTTTCCTCTTTGAGAAAATTTAGTGAAAAGATACTTCCCTCATTGTCACAGAGTTGTGAAGGGCAGGGGAGGGGCTATATATTAAAGAAAACCCTGAAAATGAAACAATTTGCATCAGAAAAAAAAAAAAAGAGAACCCCAAAATACTTTCCTTAAAACCTTACTTAGTAAAGCAAAGAAGCCATTCTCCTTCCAAAATAATTTGTCAGAAGAATGTTAACAAGTGTTGGATTTCACATGCTCAACATAATGGAAACTTTACTCTCTTCTTCATCCTTTAGCTGTTTGCCCAGGGGTTTTGTGCGACAAAACTCTGATGCAAATTCAAGCTATAGTGCAATGACTTTTGCTGGGGTTTGTGTTCCTAAGATCTCTTTCCCGCTAGGAAGATACTCGGTTTGATTCACCTTCTCGGGCATGTGTAAGTATGCCATTTGCTCCATTGCTTTCATTCATAATACAGGGCAGGCATCGCTGTCTTCCCATCCCCAGGCAGGCAAAGTGTCTTAGAGCTGTCTTTAAACCTGACAGACCCTGGATCCGCTTTCCGGCACTGTATTCAGTTTACGTTTTAGTGCCTGACACAAGGAGCTAATCAGACACAGCATAAACTTCACAACTGTATCATCCAGAGAGTCATAGGCTTGGACCAGGATGATTTTTTCGGCATTTTTTTCCAGTATGGAGGTTGTGTCCACTCTGTTTCCATCTCCCATGAAGGATTGATTTGCAATCTAGTGTTTGATCAGGTCAGATTTTTAAAAGGTAGGATAGTGCTGTGTATGTGCTTTGCACATTTTCCATGTGTTTGGGAGAATCCTGCGTTGAGATACAGTGCGTGGTTTTTTTCTTGATGTTAAACAAAGGCCTCCCCTGAGGCGCAGAATGGCACCGTTCTCCATGGAAAGTTGCTAAGGCTGCTGTCACAGCGAGCATACAAAGTTCCACTGAATTTGAACCAGCAGATGTGAAAACATTTGGTCCTGTAGAGTAGCGTTAAAAATTCCATTTCTCTCTCTGTCAAAGTAAACTTTAACTTTTCCATTGACTTTCAGGTGAGGGGCATCCAGCCTTTTATACCAACTTCAAATCCTGGGCTAAGATATGATCTGCTGAAAATGGAGACACTAGCTCACGTCTCCCTTCAGTGGCAATAGCACATAGTGATTTTGTATTGGTGGGAATCCAAACTTCAGCAAGCCAGCAGTAAGACTGCTGAAGTGCTGAGAACGCTTCCAGTTTTATTTACTCGTCACTGAAAGCAAGGTGGGAGCTTGGATTAATGGCTTGCTCGGGCGCATATGGTGAAGCAGAGCACAGGTCAAGCCCTGCCCTGAGCATGCAGCGGTGTAAGATGCTGATATACGTGTGATTTACAGCAGAATGGAACAGCTCAGAAGTGCAGGTTGCTGTCAGAAAGCAGGTTTGGTGTGCTGAGCGAGCACCGTTAGACATCTCATTTTCCAGTTGATGTGAATGCTTGATGAGCTATCTCAGGGGTAGGTAGTTTTCATGCAAGCTTATAGACCAAGATGGGTGTTCCCAGACAAAATTGTCAGAAAAGCCCTTTGATAAGTGTAATGTGATTAACAAGAGTATTTGCTCTTTGCCATCGTTTACCCATGACAACATAATTTCAAAGACCTGCACACCTGCGATAGAGTGGTCAGACCCCCCCCAGCAACTGCTTTGATCTCACGAAGTTGGGCTTGATGGGAACAGCCTTTCTTCCTGTTTTCTGGTGCAGCAGCAGACTTCTTGGTGGAACGAGTTTAGACCTAATCCCTCTTCAGTGGGCTGTGGCTGGACACTGCGCTGAAAAAGGCCAATAGAGAATTTAGGCAGATAATTCTGGTTTTCCACATCTCTGAAGTTTATGGTCTTTAAAAGTCATCTTATGTGAATAGCAATTCTGATTCTCTAGCTGTTCGTGTTTATCGTCAAGTACGTGTAGATCACATCCATTTTATGTCCTTGAATTTATCTATGTTAGTCCTTATTCCTTCAGGAGTATGGATGAGACTGTGAGCTTTATTGTCGAGAATTTTTGTCACAAAGGATGGTTTGGGGGGAAGAAAATTCATCAGCTGTGTGTCAGGCTGCGAATATCTGTATGTTTATCCAGGCGTTTTGGGATCCATGTTTTATGAGACTATTGCAAAGTTTAGAAAGCTCTCTTGTGTAGCATGCAAGCGGGAGCAGAAAAGATCCTTTATATGAAAAAGTCTCGCAAATCGTGAAAACAGGCATTTCTTTAATGTTTTTGGCTCAGTCACTGCATAAAAAGTTTTTAACTAACTTTTCAGATGGTTGAGCTGCTTAAGACTCAGAAAGGACCCTTTGTGCTTCCTGTCCCAATTAGGAATTAATTTTTCATTATATGAGCTGAACATTTTTTATTATGAGCACTTTTATTAGCCTGAGGCCCCTGACTATTCCTTTGACAATGAATGGCACCGAGTTGTGTAATATTGTCTGTCCTATGACATTCTACAGCATCATTTCTGTCTTTGTTATCTGAGTATGTTAAATAAGTGTTTGCGGAAAACCTGGTGTAACTTTGATTAAAACTTGATGTGAGTTTACTTTTCTCAATCATTTAGACAAATTTCAGGAGTACTAAAATGCCACTTACTGGATAGTTTCTTGCTCAGTGCTTTGGTTTGCTGTTAAAGGTTTTTACTGGCATTAAGAACATCTTGCAGCTCTGGAAAGAGGGCCGGCAGCTTGAGTGATAGCCCTGATAAACTAAGAATGTTACTCCCAGAGCTGAAAAATGGTAAGTATTGCCTTTGAAGTAGTCTTTGACATGGAAATGCGTAGAGTGTGCTTTTCTTTAGATTTGGACAAATAGCTCAGCAGAGCCAAATCTCCACACAGGTCTATGTGCTTGGTACAGAAAGAACTCCTATTGATTTAACTTAGACTTTATCTGGCAGAATCTGGCCCTGAACATTTTTTTGTCTTCAGTCCAACCAAGTAGAATTCAAAGAGCTGCTGACAATAGGAAGTCTTTTTGGTGTGTAATACATGAAAAAGTACTATGACTCAGTTGAAACAAACAACAAGGTTATTGTCTGGGATCCGTCGCCAAAGCGGCACTTACTGTTTGTGTAGGTGGAAATTGCAGCGTATATTTTGAAATGCAGTTTATTAAAGTTACTTCCTCTTTACGTCTCCTCTTTATGTCCCTTATGGCTCCTCTGAGTTCTGGATTCAGGCCTTTGAGCTTCCACTGCCGCAGCAGATGGTACCTACCCCAGAGCAGGGGGATTCACTGCCGCCTCTGAATCCACAACGCTCCCTCCTGGCTGTTAGGCAGAGGGGCAGCTGAAACCTAAATGTATGCTGGATGCTTGCAGTGCGGGCCTCAGTAGCTCAGAGGGAAAAGAATGGAAAAGGTCTAGGTGTTCAGCAAGTTTCTGGAAGTTATACCCTTTTCAGTTTTCTCAAGCAACAAAATCCCCAATGATTCGTTGGAGTCTTGCCCACGGTCGTGGACCTGCAGAGCCTAGGCAGTGGGGAAGCTCGGCTGTGGCAGCTGGCGTGATGGAAGGCAGTTTTCCGGTAGCTGGGTTGTGACTGTGCGGGAGCTCAGGTGGCACAGCCTGGCCTTCACCAGTCAGCGTACCTGGAAATGAAACCCCGTTTCTATGCTAAGCGGCTGTCGTGGCCAGCCTGCTTTCATCCACATCGGCGCAGGTGTAGCCCTTGTGAAAACTGCACGGGTTGCACACGTTTTGTAGGACCACCAAATTGTGGGTGCTGGAATAATGTCTTCTGTGGGCTGATTGTATTTTGTCTGCTCCCCGGATTGCAAACTAATACTAACTGTGAGATGTAATTTTGGTAATGTGTAGTATGAAATGAAACTAACTCCAGTGGCTTTGCAAGGGAGTTTTGACATGCTATCAATTTAGACTCAACCATTGCAGAGAATGGGAAAAAGCAGTGTGTTATGATTTTGTAGTACTATTCATTCATATTTCCCATGAAAGGTAGTAAAGAAAGTAGATACCTTTCTGTATTGCAGCTGGAGAAGTGGCGGCATGGGGGGTCGATGTGGCGTGCCCAAAGCGGGAGCACAGGGAGCCCACGGCCGGTCCCAGTGGGGACTCCTGACTCACACTGTTGTATCTTCAGGCCACATTTCCTTGCCAGCCTCAGCCCCAAGAAGATGAATTTGTTTGAAAATGCAGTAAACACATGGACTTTTAAAAATAACTGTTTCGATGCAAATGGTTTGTTTTTAATGGCTTTCCAGTTCCTTAACATGGGATTTATGTTTAAGCAACAGCATCATTTGTTTGTGTTTCTTACTTTAGAATGATGGTATTTCTTCCTATGAAAATCTCCCGTATAGTCAACGGAACAAAAAGTAACCCGTTGTGTTTGAAAAAGTGGCAACATGTGATACTTTTTTGCTATACTCCCAAACAGCCAGCATTCAAAGTAGTTTTTCCAACCAAAAAATTTTGACAGGGTTTTTTAAAAATTATTTTTTATTACATTTTATATTACAGGAAACACCAATTGCTGTAAAACCTGGCAGGGAAACTGGTGTCCTGAAATGCCTCAAATACAGGGAGAAGTTAGTAGCAGAGGTATTATTGTATGTTAACGGGAACTGACCAAGCACCTACACTTACCAAAAAGCTGGACATTTTGGTCAGTGCAAACATATAGCAAGATAATTACCAAAAGCAAATGTCAGGGTAGTTCAGACATTAATTCACTGCGTGTACAATGTGTGTGAGAATACACAGATAAGGATGGAACATCAACCTCTTGGGAATTAGGGGTTGCTAATTCCAGCCCTTATCATCTTATTTCCCCCTTAGTCTAATCTCAGTTTTCCAGACTTGATGCCTTGTCCCTGGGTCCACTTTTAGTCCTCTCCTGGTTAGGTGATGAAGTGAAGCAGGTTCATTATCTGTGATCTGTGGTGCCAGCACGGGCAGTGCCAGGAGCTGTGAGGGGCTCCTGGACACGCACCGAAGATGAAGTGTTCAGCTACTGAGATCAAAGGACACATGCAAAACCACGGTTTCCAAAGGTTTATAAATTAGCCAGCTGTGGGCAGCTGTTCACACTGCAGTAAAAACTGTGTCCCTGACACACAGGCCAAATTTTGGGACATGAGGGGTCTGGAAAGTTTAAAGTAAAAAGACCGCAAGTGTTGTAGTGTGCACAGTCTAATGTTGTTCCCCTAAGCTTGTTTCTAGAAATGGTTTGAACAATTGCTGGCTAGATCTTCATTTAAATTTTGTTTTAAATTAGACAGGTTTTTCTTTACGGTCAAAACCACAAATTTGGCAAAGTTATAATCGACGGAAAATATGATGATGATGATGGTAGTACCCAGCCATTTTGGTGCCAGGCTGTGCCTATCAGCCCCAGCTAGAGGAGACTGTAGCCCTAAGCCCCGAGGCTCTGCATAGACCAGTGATTTTGTTTAAATTGGGCATTTAAGAATACATCGCCATGAACCTGACTGCAGAACTCCCTTATCCTTGCTTATTTAACTGTCTCAGTGTGCAGTTCCCAATCAGGCAAAATAAGAATGCAAAATTCTGCTTTTCAGTGCAGCCTTGGGCCCTGTGCTGAGAAGCACTTTAGCTTAACTTCAGCTCCTGGCCCAAGGCGGCTGAGGCCAGGCAGCACGGAACCACCTGAAAAGCGACTTTATGGTATTTATGCAGAGTAACAAATGTTTACAACTGAGGACAGCGGGCTGTGGTGTTTAGGGTGTGCAGTGCCATGTCCCGTGTAAAGCAAAACCCACTGGAGCGCAGCCCCTGCACACGCAGCCCCCAGCACTTGGGCTCTGCTGAGTCCCCGCTACCAGGTCACAAGCTCGTTGTGTGTTAAATATGTGCCGTGCTCTGTTCCTTTAATGAGAATGAATATGCGATAAATCATGTATGAGAACCAACCCAGAGACCTACTTGTAGCACTATTCCCAAGAGGCATTTCATAATTTATCATAACACATGCTTAAAACAGCCAGGAGGGTGGGTTTTGCCTAGCCCAGCGCTTTCTCCTTTCAGTTGATCTCTGATGTGAAAGGCCAAGCAGTCCCAATCTGAATTGTCTCTTGAGGACATCTCTTGACCCTTCCCAGTGTACTCAGCCGGGCTGCGGCCCTGTGGCCACTAGCCCAAGGCCCTCACGCCAAGGGGAAAGCTCCTTCCCTCTGGGGGGTCAGGGCCACGTCCATAGCATCTGGGACTTGCCTGGGTTCTGTGCCACTCTCAGGAGGTGCTGTTCCTATGTCTGAGGGGGATTGATGCGATGTCAGGGAAATGTGGTTAAATGTCAGCTGGCTGATCATTTAAACATCTTTTCTAGTCAGCTGAAGAAATCTCACCAAATTTTTATGCTTCCCAGTTGTAAATGTCACTATTTCTGCACTGTCTCTCTCCTCCTGCTCCGTTCCTCCTCCTTTTTCCCTCTGGTGTGTTATTCATACCCTGCCCCTACCGACCCGATAAATTCTGGATGTTAATTGCCTGTCTGGCACCCAGGGGCCCCTATTCTGGTGTGCGGCTGTGGTCGTTCCCCTAAAACAAGCAATGGATGACAGTGATTGCTTCAACGCATGGCAACATGATTGAGTAACCGCTACTGGAAGAATAAAATAGCAGAGGGCTTGACTTCTGGTGAATAACACCTGTAGCTTGGCAAACACAGCTCTGGCAAGTGCTGGTCTCCCTCCTACGGCACACAAAGCAGCAGTGATGCCGCTTCTCTGTCGCATGAGGCTCAGCAAGGCGCAGGACAGGCCTTTGGGCTTTGCTGGGCAAGGAGGCCACAGGTGGGGCACAGGCCGGCTGGTGTCAACGGGTAATATGGAGCATTGCCTGTGGAAGGGCACAGAGCAGTCGGCAGCTTTCCTGACAGCATGGCGCAGGCGGCCTGGTGGCCATTTTGCCGTGGCGGGGGGCGGTGGTGGGAGCTGCTGGGGGTCTGCCTCGGTGAGGAATGCGTGCTAGCGGACCTGCCGCAGGTCAGATAAAGGCAGGGCCTCCCAGTTACTTCTTTCCGTTTCACTCAGTGTGCTTTTGTTAATCGCAGTGTCTCTACAAACTGTGCCTTGAAAGCTGAGGTGGGGCAGAGTGGGAGCGGCGCGGCAGTTTTCACCGGCAACAGAGTGCTCTCCAGCAGCGTACCCTCTGATTCTGCTGAGGGCTGGTGTCACCCCACGCAGTTACGCTCCATAAAATGAATGAAGTTACTCTGAGAATCTGCTTAAAAATAGCAGCCGTCACCTAGCAATAGCTGGAGCATGCGGCCTGAAAGCTGCTAGAAGCCAAAAGCGGTTTTGTTCAGGGTTGTACCAGAGAGGCACTTCTCTGACTATTAATATGTTTTTTCTTTGTAAAGCGTCTCTCAAGATGCAAGATGAATACAGCTTGATGAGGGGTGTATCACACGCATCTCAGGCAGGTATCATGAGTGTATAAACTTTTATGTCCCCAAGCACTTGCCCATCTGGCTTGGTGGGCCCTGTCTCTGACTGGGGTCCCTCACGTGCTGCTGCAAGGCAGGTCACAGAAGTTCAGTGGCCATGAAGCCGTGGGGAGCAGCTCACAGCACCTACTTGCGAAGCATTAAGCCGAGGCCGGGGCTTGTCCCCGGGGCTTTTCTGGCTGCGCCGTGACAGCTAGCACCGCCGAAGAGCCCCGGCAGCGAGCGGTGCCAGCCCGGGCACGCTGTGCCGTGGCTGGGGAGGGCTGGTCGGTTGGGTTGCTGTCGCTGGTGGAGGCAGGGTAGCTACAGCTACAGCTGGCAGCCGTGCTCGTCAGCATCTCTGTGCCCGTTCGCACAGAGGCCCTGCTGACACAGCGCTGGTGGCAGAGCTTCGGCCGCTGCCCGGCAGCCCTGGCTGTGCCGCTCGGCCCCGCCGCACCAGTGCTGCAAAGACAGTCCCTGCCCAGAAACCCCCCGGGCTGCCCGCCCGAGTGTCCTCTGAGACACCAGTGGGCAGGAAGTTAATTAATTAATTTCCTTTATATTCTGCAGTGCACATCACGCGGATTGCCCGATTTGTAAAACACACTCGTTTTTCTCTTCGGCCGCACTGGCAAGGGCCATCATTACTTCCGAACTGTCCCCACCGCTTTCCTTTATTCCCTCTGATGAAGGCCAGTTGCTGAGAAGCTGGTTTGCTCCATGGTGCAGCCATTTCACAATCATCCTTTGATTCAGTGTCTTGATTTACTGCCTAATTTGTTTCCAATACTTTTCTCTCTGACTTGGATCTATTTATTCTCCTTAGCTCTTTTAGGTCACATTAAGACGTTGTATCTTGCTCCTAATCGCCCATGCATTAGCTGATTCCTGTAGTTAGTTTTTCTGCTGGAGTAAATATCACACCTTCCTTGTACCGGGATTCCAGTATTTCATCTTATTATCACGTATTCATTTTCACTCATCAAGTTTTCTATTATTTCCTAAAAATTTTAAAATAATAATTTAAAAACCTACTAATTTATCTCCCCTCTGTTTTGGGGTATGGGGAGGGGTGTTGGTTTTTTTTATTTGGTTGGGTTTTTTATTTAATTTGGCAAACCCTCAGCTCTTTTCTGCAGCACTGCTTAACAGCCAGTACAACTTTTTTTAATCCAAATTCCTTTTTTATTTCCTTCTGGTAGCTGACTACCAGATGGTTTATCTCATGTATGGTTTTCTTTTCTCTAGAGACCGAGGATTATTAGAAATGCAAGAGAGAAAAAAGAGAATGAGTTCTGATTTTAATTGGAAAAATTATCCAATATTTACAATTCAATATTTCCTAAAGTAGGTAGGAATAGTATTTAACATAAGTCAGATCCCACATTTCAGCTACGGTGTATTGTGCCATTAAATAGCATTTTGAATGTGAGTGAACTGAAATTAGTAACGCTGTCTTAGTTTTCACTAGCTGAAATGTTGAACACCTTTTCTTCTACCTCCTTGTTTTAAGAGGAGATAAGAATCTACAGTAGATGGTGTGGTGTCCCAGAGATCGCTGTGATTTGGGCTGCAGTGTGACTTTTTAGCATCCCTGATTTTTTTAAATTCATGATTGACTGAATCACTTTATTTTGTACAGACCTGCTTTGTGTGTGGTTATAAATGGGTCTGGCAGTGGTGCGGCTTTGGGTGTAGCAGTGGGGAAGAGCCGGACTCTGGCCATGGCCAGGAGGGGGTTTTCAGGATTGCTCTGAGCCACACGGACTTGCTGTGTCTTTTCTGAGGCCTCAGAGCCACTGCTAATAGGTGTCCTTTCAGTCACTGGACAGGCCAGAATGGAAAAGAAGCTAGAGAGAAGAGGGAGACAAATAAAAAGCGATTTTGTGTTGTTCTGTTCTGTGTGCAGATACCAGCAGCGCTGGTAAGCCTTGGCTTCCCTGCACTTCTTTCCAGCATTTTCTCTTTATTGCTAGTGCAGCAAGGGGAGAAGCAATAGGGTTTCTCCAGAGGATGTTGGAAAACGGTTATCCCACTTCTTCACATCCAATCTCCATTTAAAGCTTCTTGTGAATGTCTTTTTTCCTGAAGGTAAAAAATATTGTCTGTCGTTAGACATCGTTCATTTATTTACCATTATTATGTGCAGTACCATTGCCATCACTCAGTAACATTTGTTTTCTTTATTTAACAGTAAAGAAAAACATAAGTGGCAGACAGATTCTGATGTCTGGTGTTGGACTGCAAATCTTCCACCCTCACAGATGGGTTTTCTAGCATAGCTCAGAGAGGCTTTCTGTATGCAGGTCTCCCTCTGCTTGGCCCATTAACCAGGGTAACAGTATGTGCATTCTACTAATGAGGAGTCACACTATGCAAACAGCAGCCTCTAAAGGGAACAAGAGATCAGAGCAGCATGTATTTGTGGTGCCAGAAACTATCTGCCTTCATCTAAATTCCCCACACATCACTTACTTAGAAGAAATAAAGCAAATATATAATACAACAAAGGCCCCTAAAAATACAGAGTGCAACCTATCAAATGCAACAGCCAAATTAATTTTTGGTCTCGAAAGCTGTCCCTGCACAGTAATTTGCCAGATAGTTTCCAGTCCCATCTGCTCTCAGGTGCTGCCCCTGTTTCAGTACTGCCAACTTTCATAACACCATGGCTCAGGTCCACAGAGTTGCTTAGACGTCTAACCAGTGACAACTGGGTCTCCGCATGTTTTGGTGCATGTGAGCACTCGTGTTTTCTCAAGAGGCTCCACTGTAGGAAACATGATTGTGTCTTACCTGACACTCAAATTGTCTATACTTTTGGAAAAACCTTACAAATAGGACCCCTGGAGGCTGTGGCATCGGAAGATGAAGAAGAACCCATAAGCCATTATTAGGGGAGAGGGGGGGGAGAAAACGTCAAACCCTCGTGATTTTAAAGCAATCTGTTGATATGTGTTCTTGGGTGTACCAATGGCATTCCAGTCAGCTAACTGGCCTCAAAACCTGAGCCGAGGGCAGTATATGTTTTACAAGGCTTTGAGCAGGACTGTTGCATGGCAACTGATTAGCTAACGTTTGTATTAGTATATTCCTTTAAGAATTTTCTATGTTTTTCAATGCTTGATAGAAAAATGGTTTTTTAAAGCTTACCAGCAGCTATTGCCAATCACCTACATTTTACGTGGAAATAAAAAAGAGGAGGGTAATTCCTTACCAATGGCAGTGAAATGCCTGTGGGTATGGAAGAGAGACCAGTGCATGTTGAGCTTCAGCTCAGGCACCGCTGGGAGCTGCCAGGGGAGGGTTTCCTCTCCCTGGGTTCAGCTGAAGGAGTGCTGGGCATGTACTTAAAGCTGCATGGGGGACCTCTAATTTATGAGACCCATTTTTTCCACCAGTATTTCTAAAAGAAAAGTGAAAGGCAACAAAGGTTTGTCCAGCAGCTACCTGAGCTGTTCTCTGCTGTAAAGGTATACCTTCCCTGAAGTGTCTGATGAGCATTTGCAAGACAGGCACACAAAAATCAGAATTGCGGCTCCTGGCTGCGTGTAATTTAATAACAAATGCTGCATTCCTTCGCACCACTGCAGCAATTCAGGCCTGTTGGCACGGATGCTGCCGAGCCTCTGACCTGGCTGTGTGAAGTCAGGCTTGCATTGCCGTCGTTTTCACTGATGGTCTATTAATTTGCAAGTGCTGCAGAGGACAGCCTGCCTTCCTCTTGGGGGATCGCCAGCCGTGCGAGAGGTGTGCGTGATTTCATCTGGCATCGTGGCATGCATCCTGGGGACAGCTTTTAGAAGGGCAAGAGGCTGAGAGAGAGATTCTTCTGCCTGGCCAAGTAGTGCTTAAAGCACCAGGGGAGGGGAGCAGGGAGCAAGGGTTAAGAAGTTTTTACCCTACCCACTCGGAAAGCTGCAAAGCCCCAGCCCAGCTACTAACCCAAGTTCATTTACAGATGTCACCTTGTGCCTTCGGGGACTGTGGTACCCACTGAGGATCAGCTGGGCAAGCAGAGGCACAGCAGTCCCTGAGAAGCTGTCAAACTGAGCACCTTTCCACTCAAGTATGGCCAGTGTAGTGGGAGTCAGCTCTAAATGCTTGGGATGGCCGTACGCTTGTGATGAATTGCAGCCGTTAGGGCCTGAATCCTTCCCTGCCGGATCCCCGGCTCCAAACGAACTGAATCCCTTAAGTCCCTGGGCAGCATGTCAGCAAGTGTGCGCTTATCGCTAAGCCTGTGCACAGCTGGATGGCACCAAACCCACACCAATGGGTCCCAGCGCTCAGCTGAACCAGGATTATCGACTCTTCCAACATGACTGTGATGTGGAGTGATTGTGTGAGCATTTACAATATTAGTTAAAGGACAAATTTTGTAAATTGCTCTTGGGAGTATTTTTGTTCCATTCCCGTGCGAATTTCTCTCTCCATCGTGACTTACTGGGGAGTTTCAGTACTGGTTTGATCTCGGGGATTCAGTTACACAATATGCTGTAGGCTTTCAAATCAGTTGCTTTGCCTGTACATGCTCATGTGTTAGCTGATATTTCAGAGGAGGTGATGATGTAAGCCCCGACATCTGAGGTGAAGATAAAGCCCTTGATCTGCTTGTAGTTTTGGTTAGCTAAAGCACTTTAGGAACTTGCACTCAAAACATAGTAGATTTAAAACTGCAGTGAGTATGCACACAAATATTCCACAGCATCCCTGAAACCACTGCGAATAAAATGGAAGTGAATGAAACATGATAGCTAAAACAGCCTGTGAAATTTGAGTGCAGGACAAGCATTTTGGCCAGACCTTTGAGATCAAGGCTAACATGTATAAAGCTGAATGTCTCTATCTACAGAAGGGGATGATTTTCAGGGATGCAGAAGGCCTCATTGACCCATCAGATATGGTGGGAGTCAATGCAGAGAGGGATTTGGCCCCGGTCCTGCTCTCCCCTCCTCACAGGAGCTGCAGGGGGACATTACGAGCATCCCTCTTCTGAGGCGGGGTGTGGGAGGGACCTCTTGGGCAGTAGCTGGGAACTTTTATGCCACATCCCGGGCTTCTCATTTCCAGATCAGATTTTTTCAAACCTCACAGAAGTACTTTCTTGCACAGACTGAGGGGTACGGGCTGCAGGAGGCTGAGCGCTGGCCTTACTCTTTTGCAGGACGATGATTCCCGTGACCGAGTTTCGCCAGTTCTCGGAGCAGCAGCCGGCGTTCAGGGTGCTGAAGCCCTGGTGGGATGTGTTCACGGACTATCTCTCCGTCGCCATGCTGATGATCGGAGTGTTTGGGTGCACATTACAGGTAAATCAAACGGGACGGAGGTGAGGCGGGTGCTCTCGGGGGTGCTGAAAGAACACCACAAACAAGGAAGGTCCTTGGAAGGATGGTGTCACGTCTTGTTTTATCTCTTGGGCTCACTGTGAACAAAGCAAAAATTTGCTGGTCCCAGGATTAAAGCTGTTTAGGTAGCAACATCAAATAACACAGACCAGACTTTTAGCAGCTGTAAATCAGCAGAGTTGCGCTAGAGTTGATGGAGCGGTGCCAGCTAAGATAAGAGCTGTTGGTTTGGCTTGTGCCTGGATGCCTGTTTTCACCACAATTTGACATAACAAAACAGATGATCGACTTAAGTTCTTACTTGTTACCATTTTTCTGTTTAGAACTTTGAAAAATGTAATTTTTGTAATTTCTGTTTTTCTTTATTTGGCAAATGTTAATATTCTTTCTGTCTCTATGCTTCAAAGAGATTTGAAATGAATGTGTTTATTTTATTAACACCACCCACAACTAATATTATGCCTCTTCCATTCCAAAGCATCTCTGAGGATGCTTACACATAAACAATTGACATTACTGTCAATCGCTGTTAGTTACATTTTGCTAGTTAACTGTTCGTTACATTTACAAAGAGCCATAAGCTGAAAAGAAATGGAAAGTACTGTTTGGGATGGACTCCACAAAAATAGAAAGTTATAGTACTAGTTCAAACATGGATCTCACATTTCTTGGAATGACTTAGAAATGGAGCTAAAGGGACACAGTGACAGAGCTCTCATTTCAGGGGAATTTGCTCACTTACATGGCCCAAGATTTTCACATACTATGTCCCAAATTTTACATGAAATCAGCAGTAGTTTTGCCTGTATTCTCCATTTTCAAGTATTTTCAGTTGAAAAGATATGATGTCCGTGTTTAAAAATCTGTTTATATAAGGCTCAATTTTACATTAGTAGCTAAGTGTTCGCTTCCACACACGAAGTAGAACATCTGTTATTTTTAAGTTTACCTGCTTGATTGGATGAAGCACACTGGAAAATAATGTGTGGAAACACTGCAAATAACAGGCGATTTTTTCATTCCAACTTATTACCAGAAGCATGAATCCAGGGTGTAAGTAATGGTGTATATTAGAATAGCATTTACAGACAAAGATTAACTGCAGGAGTTTTTGACGTGTCAACAGTTATGGCACTGATATAATTCAAAACACATGTGGTCTCACCTCAGCATCTCCCTGCACCAGGGTGGATCATCAAGGAGGATCTGATTTTAGTAGCTCTTGTTGCATACCCTCTATTCAGTGATTTCAACAACCATGATGTCAAAGGATACATCTACACTACACACACATTCTTAGTTTGGGCTAATCCCAGTTAGTCATTCAGGGCAAATAAACTCCTTGGTTTATCACATGGCTTAGCATTTTAAATTCAGACCTATAGGGAGCCTTGCACTGAACTCAGACTCTTATCCCAAGTTAAAGGGTTATCCCAAGTTAAGGTGATTGGTCCCTAAAGGCGCTCTGACCTCAGTCTGCCAACATGGATGGCCAGCCCAAATTAAGAAAGTTGCTTTTTTTTGCATTATAGACAGACTCAAGGATAGAAGGATAGAGCTATGTTTTTTCCCACAGGCGTGTGGTATGAGGACTCTATGTATATGTATGAGAAACTGAATAAAAATGTCCATGCATACACGTACACAAATGCCGTCAATTCTCCATTATCCCTATCTGTCTTTATTAAGACTGAAGATTAATAATGTTCCAGCATAGATATGCCCATGTTAGCTCTTTGTCAGCCATTTTTGGTGTGATAAGACATCCCAGTGTGAGCATACAGCCACATGAATGCAGTTATGCTGCTTTCAAGCCTAAGCTATCTCTGGACATCGTGTAGCCAGGATGAATACACCTGGCAAGAACAGTCTGTCTCTGGGGAGAGCAATGCAGGAGATCCCTGGTCTTTTCTGGAAGCATTACCCACACTTTTCCTTTTTCTGGATTATCTCGGTGCCCTCTTATTCAAATTATGGAAAGCTAGCCATAGATGAAAAGGTGTGACCTAGTTCTTGGCATATGGAACAAGTGTCTTGTTGGGAATAATAATAATGATAATAGCACAGCCTGTGGGGCAAAGTGCCAGGCTGTGGGGAGGAATGCCTGGCAGCTGGAGGAACTCCAGGGACAGCTACCCATTGGTGCTGCCACCATTGTTTGTACATCAGTTTAAAAGGTAACTTTTTGTGTGTTTCAGGTCATGCAAGACAAGATAATATGCCTTCCAAAGCGCATACAGCCTTGCCAGAACCAATCTAATAGTTCAAATGTGTTTAACACAGTCCCAGATACAACCCCCCTTCCTCCACCCAAGCCATCCACCCCTCCAGCTACAGTTGAAATGAAAGGACTGAAGACTGATTTGGACCTTCAGCAATACAGCTTTATAAATCAGGTGTGCTATGAACGTGCCCTGCATTGGTATGCCAAGTACTTCCCTTACCTTGTCCTTATACACACACTGGTCTTCATGCTGTGTAGTAACTTTTGGTTCAAATTCCCTGGATCGAGCTCCAAAATTGAACACTTCATTTCAATACTTGGGAAATGTTTCGATTCTCCCTGGACAACAAGAGCCTTATCCGAAGTGTCAGGGGAAGACTCTGAAGAGAAAGATAACAGGAAGAACAACATAAACAAGTCGAATACTATCCAGCCAGGCACTGAAGGCACTTTGGTCAAGACACAGTCTTTAAAATCAATCCCTGAGAAGTTAGTTGTGGATAAGGGAACGCCTGGGGCATTAGATAAGAAAGAAGGTGAACAGGCCAAAGCACTGTTTGAAAAGGTGAAGAAATTTAGACTGCATGTTGAGGAGGGTGATATACTCTATGTCATGTATGTTCGCCAGACTGTACTTAAGGTAATTAAATTCCTCATTATTATTGCTTACAACACAGCACTTGTCTCAGAAGTTAACTTTACAGTAGTCTGTAACGTTGATATAGAAGACATGACAGGATATAAGAATTTTTGCTGTAATCACACGATGGCACATCTATTCTCTAAACTTTCCTACTGCTACCTGTGCTTTGTCAGCATCTACGGCCTCACATGCCTTTACACACTATACTGGTTGTTCTATCGTTCACTGAAAGAATATTCTTTTGAATATGTTCGGCAAGAGACAGGAATTGATGATATCCCAGATGTAAAGAATGACTTTGCTTTTATGCTTCATATGATCGATCAGTATGATCCTCTCTATTCCAAGCGATTTGCTGTCTTCTTGTCTGAAGTCAGTGAAAATAAGCTGAAACAGCTGAACCTAAACAACGAGTGGACTGCAGATAAACTGCGACAGAGACTACAGACAAACTCCCATAGCCATTTGGAGCTACAGCTTTTCATGCTCTCTGGACTACCAGACACAGTTTTTGAAATTACTGAGCTGCAGTCTTTAAAACTTGAAATAATTAATAATGTAATGATACCAGCAACCATTGCACAGTTGGACAATCTCCAGGAGCTCTCGTTGCACCAGTGCTCTGTGAAGATCCACAGTGCTGCCTTGGCATTTCTGAAGGAGAATCTCAAGATCTTGAGTGTCAAGTTTGATGACATCAGAGAACTTCCACACTGGATGTATGGCCTCAGAAATTTGGAAGAGCTCTATTTAATTGGCTCCCTAAGTCACGATATTTCCAAAAACATTACACTGGAGTCTTTTCGGGAACTTAAAAGCCTTAAAGTTCTGTACATAAAAAGTAATTTGTCCAAAATCCCACAATCTGCAGTCGATGTTTCAAGTCACCTGCAAAAATTGTGCATCCATAATGATGGCACTAAGTTAGTGATGCTCAACAACCTGAAGAAGATGGTCAACCTGACACAGCTGGAATTGGTTCATTGTGATTTAGAGCGCATTCCTCATGCAGTCTTCAGCCTTCTCAGTCTTCAGGAACTGGATCTAAAGGAAAACAACCTCAAATCCATTGAAGAAATAGTAAGTTTTCAACATCTGCGAAAACTGACAATCCTAAAGCTGTGGTACAACAGTATAACGTACATCCCAGAGCATATAAAGAAACTCACTAGTCTCGAGCGGCTTTCCTTCAGCCATAACAAAATAGAGGTTCTTCCATCCCACCTATTCCTATGCAACAAAATCAGATATTTGGATTTGTCTTACAATGACATTCGCTTTATCCCACCTGAAATAGGAGTTCTGCAGAGTTTACAATACTTCTCCATTACTTGCAACAAAGTGGAGAGCGTGCCAGATGAACTATACTTTTGCAAAAAACTTAAGACTCTGAAAATTGGGAAAAATAACTTGTCAGTCCTTTCACCTAAAATTGGTAATTTGGTATTCCTCTCCTACTTGGATATTAAAGGCAATCACTTTGAAATCCTCCCACCTGAGCTCGGTGAATGTAGAGCTCTGAAGCGGACTGGTTTCATTGTAGAGGACACCTTGTTTGAAACGTTGCCTTCTGATGTCAGGGAACAAATGAAAGCTGAATAACTAACTTCCTCTCGCTCAGTTTTACAGAAATAACGCTTCTACCAAATATGCTGTAGAAAGTGCATACTCTGAATATGCATTCGGTTTGTCATTATTTTTTTCTTTTTCAAACAAACCCTTTCTGTACAAACAAATTTGAAGTAAGGAGTACATATATTTTTAAATAAAATTTTCTCGTATTTTTTCACTGTTTTAAAATATTTTTTAAGTTTGTTTTGCCCTGAGAACAAGGGTATCTGTAACTTAATTTTTACTGGTAAAAGTAAATGGTTTTATCTGCTGATTTTTTTTTTCCCTTTGCCTAATCCCAACAGGGGAACTGTGTTTAAGCTGTATACTTTGGGTTGCATAATTTGTAATAGATGATTATATTGTCTTCCTGGTTATTGTTAATCCCTTAGGACATGATCTTCAAGGGGTGATGCTGCAGGTGTTGAATGCCCTGTTTCCTCTTTTCTCAGTGGCAGTAGAAGGTGTTCAGCATCTAACAAGATCAAATTGGGGTTGACCATCCTTTTTTATTTATGACATGGTTTTCTTAGATGGTCAAAACAGGTAGAAAAGGTTCTTGATGTATTTTAGCGGGTCTGAGGGAGCACGTAGTACTCCTTCAGGGCCTTTTGGCAAGTTTAGTCTAGCTCTCCGTTCACACACTGCGTCGAGCAGGAGGCAGTGATTGCGGTTTCCTCTCTGGTGCAGGAAGAGTAAGGTCACAGTTCACAGAGGAGTCAGGACCAAAGTGACTCACATTGAAGATTTTCCAAACAGTGCAAAGGGATGCGGCTGCCCATTTCCTGCTAACTTGAATGGAAGGGGTGCAATGAACTCACTGTGTTGGAAATGTCCACCCAGCGAGATGAAACATTATCTTGAAAAATCCCCTACCCATCCTCCACGAAATACCCAGTCCTGCAAGGGAGCAAGTGCCCTCTGCCCTGCTCGGTTCACTTGCCCATCGGGATGCTTGGCACCTTGCAGGAATGGGGTCCAGAAAAAGTGCAATCATGTTTTGTTTGTAAAGCTTCTGACAAGGAAATAGCATCTAATACGCTCCTTAATTGAGCTTGGGTATCACATAACCAAGCTCAGCACAGGAACATTTGCAGATTTGCAAAAACAAGATGAAATGAATACATTAACTTCTCAAAAGTCTCAGCCTACCAGAGGACAGTGATGAAGGCTATGTTTTCATCTCCCAGCTAGTAATTAAATTGGAAATCATACAGTTGGA